>NW_027996114.1:0-12152 GCF_054177405.1 Leptonychotes weddellii
TTTACATTAAGAGAAGGGACTAGGAGATGGAGTAGGTTTAGGTTCTGTGGGTTTATATTTTGGGTGGGGACCAAGAATGACATAGACCTGAAGAACGATTAGCCTCAAAGCTTCTAATTGAAATTGTCCAGGCAGGGTTTCACAAATGAAAGCATTTCTGAAGACTTTAGTCAGGTCTGCTTTGTTGTGATTCTGAGAAACTCATCCCAGATTGTCAAAAGGTTAGATGAGTCAGTTCTTAGAACAATGAATAGCTCATATTATCCAAAGGATAGAAACATTAAGCCCTTGCTGGAAGACTTCAATTCTGAGTTAAGTTGATTCTTGGTCTTCTATCCTCTAAGATAATCTTTTAAAATAATATTTTAAAATTATTTTTCATCTCTATCAGAATTGATGTTAACCAAATGAGTTGAAAATTGATTATAAAATATATGTTTTTTTTGTTTATATAACGAAATGGTTTTGTAGGCTCTTATCATTAAAGTCATTTACCAGATAAGCTATTAAAAATCTTAAGTTATCTAGTAAGTAATTAAAAGTCATAATAAATTATCTGTAAATTAAATGTAGCAAGTTGTAAGGTTTTGTTGAGGACTCTATATATCCTACTTAAAAGTCAGGCTGCTCTATAATCTGCAATTCTTGGCAGTGTTGCAACATTTCTACTGAGTATTGTTAGTCTCAATTTCAGGAATGGCACTTCAGAAATTTGGATTTTATATGTTGTGGATCATATTTGCTTTGTTCTTTCTACTTATTAAGCCCTGCTATTTGTTGCCTTCATTATTATTAACTTAGTTTTATATGGTTTGGTTAGATAATCTACATTATATAATGGGGCATATTTGCATCAACAATATTAAATTCTATAATTTTTGAAAATTTAATCTCTAAAAATTATATAAATTGTGTTTCATATAGGAATCACCCACATCTAAATCACTGAAGCAAATGTAGCCATATCCTACCTCAATTTAAATATAGCAATGGCTCTTCTGCAGTATAATGTGATTGTGAGTGTGTGCTACTTAAATAATTTGCAAGACAACAATTACAAGCAGCCACATTATTGGGTTATTTTAAATTTAATAAGTGACATGGTTTTATGACAGCATGTTTGTTTTGTTTCTTTACATTCTTTGTATGTATTTTCTTTTTTTTTTTCTAAGATTTTATTTATTATTTGACAGAGAGAATGAGAGAGAGAGCACATGAGAGGGGGGAGGGTCAGAGGGAGAAGCAGACTCCCCGCCGAGCAGGGAGCCCGATGCGGGACTCGATCCCGGGACTCTGGGATCATGACCTGAGCCGAAGGCAGTCGCTCAACCGACTGAGCCACCCAGGCGCCCTGTATTTTCTTATATATAGATTATTATATATATTATTTTCTCATATATATTAAAGTATTTGTAAATTTGATAACTTTCTTTTTTATGGAAATTTTTTCTTTTTTCAGACATGTTGCTCGTATTTACATAAATCAGAATTCTTTTAGGTGAAAATTACACAAGCTGTCTTCAATCTGCCTTGAGCTAAAAGGGTTTTTATTGGCTTATTTAGTTGAAAGGAATCTTCACAGAATGAAAGAGATAGGGAAATCAGGGTATAGGGGCCTCAAAGAGTATTCCATGGCCACCAGTAGTCTATCTCTAGCTCTTCCTAATCTCTAATTCTTTATACTTATCATTCTCACATGTAGCAGGAAACAGAGCCATTGACAAGCTCAGGTCCAAACTCCAAACCCTTTGAATTTGTAATCTATGATGGAGAGAGAGAGTCTATCAATAATTTGGAAAGTTTGGAAGAAGAGTTCAAGGTGGCCTTATGTGCTTCATGTACTGTGATCTGTGATTGGTGGGATGTGTGGACATGATCACAGCTCTGCAGGTGCCACTGAGTGTGGAAGGAATTCCCAAAAGAAAGGGCTTGGGTGACAACAAAGAAAGAAGGATGAGGGAGCTAGCAGAATTGGAGGAAAATGCTGCAACCATCCCAACAGCTCTCTTTATTATCCAGTATTTCACCAACTGATTCTAAGATTTTATTATTTACTTTTTAATTCTCTTAGGTGGCAAAATAAAATAGTTTCAGAATGTTACTTGCCCATGACATGAGACTTTGGGGAACCTTCTGCTTTGTGGCCCCACTTGGTGTTTTCAGGCTGTTCCCTGATGTAAACGGCCCCTAGGCTGTAGGGTCTGTATTGACTAAGTACTCCTGACCATTCTGGATGCTTGACCACTATGTTTAGGGGTCATTGTCATGTTCTATGCAGCCTCTGGCCAGAAATTTACTCTCTAAGAATACCATGTAGAGGTATAAATCTGATGTTTGCAGATAACCCTGTGTCTTTATTTTTTTATTTTTTAAAATGTATTTATTTATTTATTTATTTGACACAGAGGGAGACACAGCGAGAGAGGGAACACAAGCAGGGGGAGTGGAAGAGGGAGAAGCAGGCTTCCCGCGGAGCAGAGAGCCCGATGCGGGGCTGGATCCCAGGACCCTGGGATCATGACCTGAGCCGAAGGCAGACACTTAACGACTGAGCCACCCAGGCGCCCCAACCCCGTGTCTTTAGTAGAATTGTTTAGTGAGAAAAATCTTTCCCAAAATGACCATTGAAGGACTGTTCTCCTAAAAAACACAAATAGATTTTCTCTCTATTTACCTTTAAAATAGCCCCCTCTGTCTGTATCCCCTTGACTCAGGGCCCTTGACTTTGCAGTCATAGGCAATGTAGTTCTATAGGAAATACTTTTAACTCTTTTATTCCCAGAAATGTCAGTAAAAGTTACATTTGACTAGAAGAAAGGTACGATTCATGTATAGTACATAAGTAAAATCTTTTTTATTTAAAGATTTTATTTATTTATTTAATTGACAGAGAGAGAGACACAGCCAGAGAGGGAACACAAATGGGGGGAATGGGAGACGGAGAAGCAGGCTTCCCGCGAACAGGGAGCCTGACGCGGGGCTTGATCCCAGGATCCTGGGATCATGACCTGAGCCGAAGGCAATTGCTTAACCAACCAAGCCACCCAGGTGCCCCACATAAGTAAAATCTATTAGCAATATCTCAGTATTGATCCACAGAGAGTCAGAAAAACAAAGTCTTCAGCATAAAGTTGACATCCTAACTATCTGTATCAGGTACAAATTAGTGTGAATGTGACTGATTCCCTGAGATGTTGAAGATACCTGTATGTTGTATTTTTTGTTTGCCAAAGTTAAAAATGTAAACATTTGCAAAGTCTAAAAATAAATACATGCAGCCAAAACCTGACGTTACTCTTTGGTGAATTTTCTGTATTACTATTGTCATGTCATTTTCATGTAATTATATATGAATTATCTAACAACCACTGCATTATCAGTGTAGAAGGGTGTCAGGGTGTTTCCAATTGTTTCGTCTCCCATAAAGACCCCAGAAAGCACGCTAAATAATTTGATTAATTATCTTGAATCAAATTAAATCAAATCAAAAGTTTTTACAACAAAAAAAAGATTTAGAATGGACGTGTCATTTTTGTGTGGTATTCATCTAAATGGTTTCCTTAATTTTCTACTTCCTTTCGTGTGAATACTTAAAATTAGCAAAGTAGTCAAAATAATTATATCTTTGTTTCTAGTGATAGGTCCAACCCTCAAATTTGGTCTTTTGTAAGTGTCCTGTGGTAACTTGATCCATGGTAATTTAGAAGGATTTGGAGGGAAATTTTTGTGTCCATTTAGCAATAATGTATAATAGGTGTAGACTGCTTTTTTAATTTATTTTATTTTTTTTTATTTTTTAAAGATTTTATTTATTTATTTGACAGAGAGAGACACAGCAAGAGAGGGAACACAAGCAGGGGGAGTGGGAGAGGGAGAAGCAGGCTTCCGGCAGAGCAAGGAGCCCGACGCGGGGCTCGATCCCAGGACCCTGGGATCATGACCTGAGCCGAAGGCAGACGCTTAACGACTGAGCCACCCAGGCGCCCCTAGACTGCTTTTTTTTAAAAAAGTTCGAAAATAAGGTGGTCAAAGAACAGAGGGATGTGATTTTCCTAATAAATAAGAAAGTAAATATTATTTTGTCCCAAAAACCTAGGTAATTTCCTCTTTAACACTGCCATCTTATTTTTCTTTACCATACTTCTTTAAATTCATTCTGCTGCTTCTATGTTGAGCATAAGTTGCTTAACGCTTTTTTTTCCTGTTTTTAAAAACAATACGTGTAGCAGCCAAAAGACTTTCAATAAAATATAAATGTTGCTTTTATATACAAGTAAACCATTTTGCTGCCAAATTCTGCAATGTCATTTAAAAGTATGTACACACATATGTAACGTGAAAACAAACACTGGCACAATATTAAACAAAACAGCAAATACTCTGTGAGCTGTTGGCAACTTCCTTCAGAAAAATGTGAATAGGACATAGAATCCCCAGAAGCATTGATTATCCAGCATTCACCCCAGATTTTAATGTAGTGCTTTCAAGAAATGTTTAAGGAAGTATGGCATTCATTGTTAAGTCTAGCATTTTAAAGCCCTAAATTGAATTGAAAGTAATTTTTTACACTGAAGAGTCCAAGAGATTCTAGTACATGTGAAATGCTTGACAGAAGTTCCCACTCTCTGTTATCTTGGGCATACTAATAGTTAAAGCAAAGAGGAAGGCAGGAAGCATAGTATATGAAATTGTTTTCTATAATCCCTAGTTCTGGCCTCTATACCCAAAGTAGTTAGTAAATGATTTATTTTATTTTTATTTTAAAAATGATTTTTAATATGTAGCCCTAGTACCTCGTACAAAATTCAAAAAGGATAAAATTAAGTATTTCTCCTTCCCCTGTTTCCTAAACATTTAATTCCCTACACCAAAGGCAACTACTATTAGCAATTTCTTATGTCTTCATGGTGTGTGTGTGTGTTGTGTGTATATGTGCAAAATACATATATGCGGAAACATCTGTCAGTGTTTTTTCCCTACTTCATCAAATTAGTAGCATGCTTTACATACTCTTCAACAACTTGCTTTATTCACTTAAAATATTATTTGGAGATTTTTCTAAAGCAGTAATTTAAAGGGACATTTCTTTGTGTGTGATATTTCTTTACGTAAACGTTTCATAGAATGTTTCCTATTAAAAAACATTTTTGTCTCTTCCTAACTTTTGCTATTATGAAAAAAAACCAAACTAATGATTTGACTTGTACATACATAATGACTTTCATACATGAACATGTCAATGGGTCAGATTCCTAGAAGTGAAATTACAGGGCAAATGTAGTAGTGTTTATCTACTTAATATTTTAATGTTACATCAGGTTATAAACCTACAATTTATAAGAATGTCCTGTAACCTCAATCACATAGTACATTATGAACCTTTTTGATTTCCCCCAATCAGTTTAATAAAAATGGTATCTCATTGTAGATTTGTTACATTCCTTCATTACCTTAAAGCATATTTGCATATGTTTGAGGTTTATACATAATTTATAAAATTAAAATGGTAACTTTTAACACAGAAGTGATTGAATATCAGCGCAAATAGAATCATCTCACCTGCTGCATGGTGATGTTCCTGTTGGCATACTGTCTTTGTGTGGAACAGTGATCTGGAAGTAGGGATTGTGGCTCACCCACCATCTGCCTCTTAGTTCTGTCTCTGAATGTCAGGAACTATGTGGCATGATGCTCAAAAATCTCCCCATCCTGAGGCCCCAGGTTGACTGGTGACAGATGCTGACTTCTTCCAAGAGTCAATGAGCACTGTAATCCACTTCTGCTCTTGACAGTAGAATGACAGTTTTTGTAATGATACTGACAAAGGTTTGCTTTTGTTTAAAGAAGTTTTATTTTTAGTACAATAGGAATGATAATAGTAATTTCAGGCGTTTGTTCACCATTTACTGTGTGTCAGGTGTAACAGTGATGTACACCTTTCAAATCCTTTTGTGTGGATTTGCCGACTGCAAGGCCACCTCAAAGTGATGAAAAGTGGAAAATTCAACGCTGACTTTGTACTGACTCAGATTCTAGTTCTTTATAGAATCTTCCACATTCCTGCCCCCTTTCTTATGCCCATCTATCTTCCTTAGCTTCCCTTTTCTGGTTTCTCTCCTTAGCTGTGAGCCTCAAGTTGAGGGATAATTAAATCTTGCTTCATATTTTGCATTTGAAATAGCATTTTTTTTTTTGCTTGACTTAATGTCAGGTGCCAATGATCCCCATAAACACATTAGCAATATTTGATAACAGTTGCTGAGGTTTGGAGCCTCTGGTTATACCATGTCCATCTCTCTTGTTTGATAGCTACAATAACTGTGACCAAGTTAAACTTCCATCACCAACAAAACTTAATCCTTTACTGTTGGTCATAGTGGCACAGCCTAAAAAATGAGACTATCACCTCCCACTGAATTTTAAGTTTTTCTTCTTAAAAAAACAACAAATACACAGGGTACCTGGGTGGCTCAGTTGGTTAAGCATCCGACTCTTGATTTTGGCTCAGGTCATGATCTCAGGGTCCTGAGATGGAGCCCCATGTTGGGCTTCATGCTGGGCATGGGGCCTGTTTGGGATTCTCTCTCTCTCTCTCCCACTGCCCCTGCCCAGAGGAAAAAAAAAAACAAAAACAAAAACAAACAAACAAAAAAAACCAAAACAGATACTCAAATGAAAATGCCTATAACTGAATTCAGCAATTTTTATTAACTACCCCTATTTTCCTGAATTTTCTATTATATATTTAGTATAAAGAGGAAAAGAGACAAGAAAACAATGAAAAGAAAGGTGATAGGAAAAGGGGAATTTTCTGAGATAGGATCTTAGGCAACAACAAAGTTTAAGAGAAAAGGTGAGGAAAGGAGTTCCTATGAAATGAATTGAGAAGCGGTAGGTAAATTAATGGTGACATCATAGAAGCCAGAGGTGAGAGTTACTTAATTTCAGGCAACATCTACACAAATGATGGTAGGAAAATTCTCAGAAAAACGCACTCCAACTTTATTCTTTTTTAAAGATTTTACTTATTTATTTGAGAGAGAGCGAGTGAGAGAAAGAGAGAGAGAGCATGAGCGCTGGGAGGGACAGAGAGAGAGGGAAAAGCAGACTCCCCTGCTGAGCAGGAAACCCCATGACCAGCTCAATCCCAGGATCCTGGGATCATGACCCCATCTGGAGGCAGACGGCTTAGCTGACTGAGCCACCCAGGCGCCCCACCCACTCCAGCTTTAAGTCAGACGATTCAGATAGACATGTCTACAAAGATGTAAAATTATTACGTACCCAGAACAGTTGCCCGCTCACTGAAATGTAATGAGATGGTTTACAATAAAAGTTAGAGGGGCTTCTGGGTGGCTCAGTCAGTTAAGCATCTGACTCTTGGTTTCACTCAGCTAGCGATCTCAGGGTTGTGAGATTGAGCCCCGCAACCGACTCCACAAGCACAGAGTTAGCTTGGGATTCTCTCCCTTTCTCTCCCTCCCCCACTCCCCCTCTCCACGTGTGCTCTCTCTCTCTCTCAAATAAATAAATAAAATCTTAAAAAAAAAAAAAGAGTCAGGGGGCGCCTGGGTGGCTCAGTCGTTAAGTGTCTGCCTTCGGCTCAGGTCATGGTCCCGGGGTCCTGGGATCGAGCCCTGCATCGGGCTCCCTGCTCAGCGGGAAGCCTGCTTCTCCCTCTCCCACTCCCCCTGCTTGTGTTCCCTCTCTTGCTGTCTCTCTCTGTCAAATAAACAAATAAAATCTTTAAAAAAAAAAAAGAGTCAGAATGCCAATTTCTACTTACAGGCAGGACTAGTAGCTCAAGGGAAACAGCAGTGACAAAGATGCTATGAAGTTACCGCAGAGCATTGCCATAAAGACAAAGATACCAGGGCTAATAGAAGAGAGTAGAACGCTCTTCGTCCCTGAAATGTTTCAGCCACCATCTTTCATCATTTAATGCCTCAAGCATTTACTCATTACTGCTCTTTTAAAAGGTCAAAATATGAGGCATTTGTATAGTTTTATTTTTGTTTCTCTGTCCAACTTTCTTGTACTTTCATACTGAGCATAGAAGTCCTCCTAAATAGGGTGTTCAACAGGCAACAGTGTCCGTGGAAGATTAGCTGAGCTTTGTATATGGGTTTGTACATGTGGCACTGGTAAGATTCCTGAACATGGACTGTTCTGATAAAACAATCACAGTATCACTATAAAGACAAGTATGAGATTTAAGCAAAGCACTATAAAACAACTGGAAATGACCTTTCTATGTGTACCCTCAACTACAGCTTCCTCTGTGCAGTATCGGGGACAAACTGAGGCCCCAGCTGCCTTTATTCGTTTAATAGATTATGATAATTAATAGCTATTATTCATGCATTTCAGCCTTTTCACATTTAATAGCAGCTCATTCCAATCAAAAATATAGAAACATGATCAGAGCAGAGTATGTGTAGGTGTCACAATACAAATGGTAGATTGGAAACCTGTGTATGTACTGTCATTCGATTTCTTTCCAGCAGAGCACTTTCTTTTTACTAGCTTTGGAAAATGAAATGGGAAACATTTCTGTGTAATTTTTTTAAAAAATCTGACTGGCATCATATGAATCAGCCCCCTTTTTTTCCCTCCTGTTCCTTTATTCAGGTATAATTACAGATCCTTTGCAACATTTCAATGTCAATCCTTATTAATCTCTAATTTCTAATCATAGTCATAAGGGGTTTAGAAATTGCATTTCACATTTTATGGCCTTGGAGAGAAAATGGACGTGCTTCTGGTTTGGTGAATCCCTGACTACATTCCTCTCCATCTGACCCCCAAGGGACAGTGAAAATAAAATGGACTTTGTGGGAAGTTGAAGCTGAGATCCAGCTCTTAACACAATTATGGCTAGATTTATTGGTGGGCGTGACAGTTCTTGGTTGTACAACTCCAGAGAGAAAGAAGATAAATGAGGCTCTAGCACCTGTGAGTCATACAGGCAAGATTAGCCAAGAAGTAAGAGCCTCTTCTGAGAGTCACAGGAAGTTCTGAAAAGCCTGGCAAGAGCTAATATTTGAGGGGGTGGACAATACTGCTGGAGGAGAAGTAAAAATGAATATGCTATTTTTAGGTTACTACTTTATGTGAAAGCAAATACTGATAGCTCAGCTAGAGGAAAAGAGCCAATCAGGAATTGAGTGTGCAAGCCTTGGCACTTGCTATTGAACAATTCCACAGTTACCCCTCAGTATTTCTGAAAGAAAAAAATTCTTGGCAGTGATGCCGTAGCAGGTCTTTATGCATGCACATGCGTTGTGGTTACTAGTTGCACTGCTCAGTGGCAATATTTTTCTATGAACTTTAGGGGAAAGAACTTTTCTATGGGAATGGGCCTATGAAAACGACTTTCTTTTTTTTTTTAAGATTTTATTTATTTGACAGAGAGAGAGAGAGCACAGCAGGGGAAGCGGGAGGCAGAGGGAGAGGGAGAAGCAGGCTTGCTGAGCCGAGAGCCCGATGCGGTACTCGATCCCAGGATCCTGGGATAATGACCTGAGCCAAAGACAGACTCTTAATGACTGAGCCACCCAGGCGCCCCAAAACTACTTTCTAATCTTATTTTTTAAATTATCTAATCTTATTTTTTTTTAATTAATAAACTTCATTTTCAGGGCAACTTCAGGTTTAGCAAAATTGAGTTCCCATATACCCCCTCTTCCCATGGTGCACCACCTCCCTTACTATCCATCTCCCACACCACAGTGGCACATATTTTACAGTCAGGGAACCTACACTGACCCATCATTATCACCCAAAGTCCACAGTTCACATTAGGGTTCACTCTTAGTGTTGTACATTCTATGTGTATAAATTGACAAATATATAATAGTATGTATCTGCTGTTGTAGTATTGTACAGAATAAAGTACCCTAAAAATCCTCTGTGCTCATTCTATTTATCCCTCTCTTTGTCCTAGCCCCTGGAAATCATAGATCTTTATAATATACCCATAGTTTTCTCTTTTCCGAATGTCTTATAATTGGAATCATACAATGTGTAGCCCTTTTAAATTGGTTTCTTTCAATTAGTAATATAACATTTAAGGTTCCTCCATATTTTTTCATGGCTTGAGAGCTCAATTCTTTTCAGTACAGAATGATATTCATTGTCTGGACAATGAAATAAATCAAGAAACCATGGTTTATTTATTCATTCACTTACTGAAGGACGTTTTTGTTGCCTCCAAGTTTGGGCGGTTATTAATAAAGATTCTATAAGCTCTGTATGCAGTTTCTGTGTAGACATGAGTTTTCAGTTAAACTGGGTAAATGCCAAGAAACATGATTGCTCGATCCTGTGACAAGAGTCTTTAGTTTTGTAAAAAACTCCCGCACTATTATCCAATGTTGATATAGCATTTTATATTCCCACCAGCAGTGAATGAGAGTTCCTACTGCTCTCAGTTATTATACATCCTCACCAGCGTTTGGTGTTGTCAGTGTTCGGATTTGGGCCATTCTATTAGATGTGTAGTGGGTCTCATTATTGTTTAATTTGTAATTCCCTGATGACATATGATGTGGAGCATCTTTTCATATAGCTATTTACCATCTGTGCATCTTCTTGCTTAAGGCAATCTTTTTCAGGTCTTTGTTCATTTTATTACTGGGTAGTTTGCTTTCTTATTGCTGAATTTTAAGAGTTTTTTTGGATAACAATTTTTTATCAGGTATGTCTTTTGCAAACATTTTCTCCCAGTTTGTGGCTTGTCTTTTTATTCTCTTGACATTGTCTTTTGCAGAGCTGAAGGTTTTCATTTTAGTGAAGTCCAGTTTAGCAATTTTTCTTTCATGGGTTGTGTCTTTGGTGTGGTGTCTAAAAAGGCATTACCATACCCAAAGTCATCTGGCTTTTCTCCTACGTAATCTTTTAGGAGTTGTATAGTCTTTTGTGTTTTACATTTTGGTCTATGATCTATTTTGAGTTAATTTTTATGAAGGGTGGAAGATGTCTGTATTTTTTTTTTGCATGTGGACATCCAGTTGTTTCAAGACCATTTGTTGAAAAGATGATCTTTGCTCCATTGTATTGCCTTTGTCAATGATTGGTTGATTATATTTATGTAAAATATTTAAAAATATATATTTTCATTGGTTTATTTCACCAATACCACACCATTTGATTACTGTAGCTTCACAGCAAGTCTTGAAGTATGGTAGTGTCAGTCCCCAGACTTTGTTCTTCTCTTTCAATATTGAGTTGGCTATTTTGTTGTTTTCTTTTTTTTTTTTTCACCTCTATATAAACTATAGAATCAGTTTATCAATATTCACAAAATACCTTGTTGGGATTTTAATGGGAATTATATTGACTTTATAGATCAATTTTGGGAAGAACTAACATGCTGACAGTATTGAGTCTTCCTATCCATAAACAGGGAATATCTTTCCACTGATTAGGCTCTTTTTTGATATCCTTCATTAGAGTCTTATAGCATTCCTCATGTAGATCTTATGCATTTTGTTAGATTTATACTTCTTTTATTTTGAGGGGTAGCTAATATAAATGGTAATATGTTTTTAATTTCTAATTTGAACATTTTAACATTTCCAAAATCTGAATTTTATGAGATAAAACATTTATTTCATCAGATGTCTACATTCTATATAAAAATTGATCATTTCCACATATATTTTGTTGCATGTCAAAATACATGTAATATGATATTCAGGTAAATTGAAGGAACTATTACGAAAAATCATTATCTGGGTGACTATTTTCATTATTAAATATCAACTATTAATATTAAACAGTATTTATAAATATTATTTTAAATATTTCACTATTCCATTATTATTAAATATTTTATTATTAACATCATGGAAAAATTTTCAAAAATTCTGAAGTAGAGTCTCACATTCACTACTTCTTAGCTCTGTGGCTTCTGATTCTCAATTTTGTCATCGGGAGTTAAGAATGGATTCTTACCTTGTGGGTGTTACTTAAAGACTCAAATGAGGTAAACTACATTAAGATCTTAAAATTGTGAACGTAACATGAAAGAGATCAACAAAAATTAATGCTTCACTACTACCATTACTACCAGCACTACCATCACTGCTGCTGCTACTACTACTACCACCACCACTAGTGCTACTACCACCACCACCACCACTACTACT
>NW_027996115.1:0-1019 GCF_054177405.1 Leptonychotes weddellii
GTCAGCCGCTTCTGGCAAGTGATAGAGCAGCAGAGCCCAAAATTGGGACTTGTAGAAGTCAGCTCCACTGAGGGACGTCGCTCCAGTGGCGAAGCGGGGGGTGGAACCCTGGCTGGGACAGTGTGGTCTCAGGACCCTCGGGGTCACAGAAAGACCAGGGGTGCCTGAGTGCAGCAGAGCTCCCAGGTATCCCAGGAGTGGAGAAGCCGGCTGCAGAGATAGAGCCGAGGCGCGGGCTCTCAGCTTGGGGTTGCCATAAACCGTGATCTGCAGCACAGTCGGGCCACTGCTCCTCCAGCTGGGACCCAACAAGCAGCAGATCCGGGGAGACTCACCTTCCTTCCCCGGGAGGAGAGGTGCGGGAGCGCACCGCAGGGATCTGCTGGGTTTGGAGACTCCACAGGGGGTCAGGTGCCAGAGATAGAAACGCTCAGTCACAGGCCGGGTGAGCACGGAGTGCGGCCAGAGATGGGAGAGACGGGAGTGCTTGACTGCTTTTCTCTGGGGACTCACTGAAGAGTGGGGCCCCAAGTTCTCGGCTCCTCCAGGGTGGAGATTGGGAGGCTGCCATTTACAGTCTCATCCTCCAAAGCTGTACGGAAAGCTTGCAGGGAACAAAAGCTCCCGATAGCAAACCTGAGCCCATTACTTAGCCCAGACCAGCAATGGTGGGGCAATTAGGCCTCCGGCAAAGACATGTGGGAACCATGGCAACAGGCCCCTCCCCCAGAAGATCAGCGAGAACAGCCAGCCAAGACCAAGTTTACTGATCAATGAGAACAGCAGAACTCCAGCGCTAGGGGAATAATGCACATAGAATTTATGGCTTTTTTACCATGATTTTTTAGTCTTTCAAAGTTAATTTTTTTCACTGTCTTTTTTTGTTTGAATTTTTCTTTTTCCCTTTTTCAACCAACAACTTATCAATCCCTTTTTTAAAAAAACACTTTTATTTGTCATTTTTAGAGTCATATTCTTATGACTTATTTTTGGCATATACATATATATATATATATATA
>NW_027996116.1:0-200 GCF_054177405.1 Leptonychotes weddellii
GGGGCGCCTGGGTGGCTCAGTTGGTTAAGCGACTGCCTTCGGCTCAGGTCATGATCCTGGAGTCCCTGGATCGAGTCCCGCATCGGGCTCCCTGCTCGGCAGGGAGTCTGCTTCTCCCTCTGACCCTCCCCCCTCTCATGTGCTCTCTCTCATTCTCTCTCTCTCAAATAAATAAATAAAATCTTTAAAAAAAAAAAAAA
>NW_027996117.1:0-200 GCF_054177405.1 Leptonychotes weddellii
AGGGCGCCTGGGTGGCTCAGTTGGTTAAGCGACTGCCTTCGGCTCAGGTCATGATCCTGGAGTCCCTGGATCGAGTCCCGCATCGGGCTCCCTGCTCGGCAGGGAGTCTGCTTCTCCCTCTGACCCTCCCCCCTCTCATGTGCTCTCTCTCATTCTCTCTCTCTCAAATAAATAAATAAAATCTTTAAAAAAAAAAAAAG
>NW_027996118.1:0-200 GCF_054177405.1 Leptonychotes weddellii
TGGGCGCCTGGGTGGCTCAGTTGGTTAAGCGACTGCCTTCGGCTCAGGTCATGATCCTGGAGTCCCTGGATCGAGTCCCGCATCGGGCTCCCTGCTCGGCAGGGAGTCTGCTTCTCCCTCTGACCCTCCCCCCTCTCATGTGCTCTCTGTCTCTCTCATTCTCTCTGTCTCAAATAAATAAATAAAATCTTTAAAAAAAA
>NW_027996119.1:0-200 GCF_054177405.1 Leptonychotes weddellii
GGGGCGCCTGGGTGGCTCAGTTGGTTAAGCGACTGCCTTCGGCTCAGGTCATGATCCTGGAGTCCCTGGATCGAGTCCCGCATCGGGCTCCCTGCTCGGCAGGGAGTCTGCTTCTCCCTCTGACCCTCCCCCCTCTCATGTGCTCTCTGTCTCTCTCATTCTCTCTGTCTCAAATAAATAAATAAAATCTTTAAAAAAAA
>NW_027996120.1:0-200 GCF_054177405.1 Leptonychotes weddellii
TGGGCGCCTGGGTGGCTCAGTTGGTTAAGCGACTGCCTTCGGCTCAGGTCATGATCCTGGAGTCCCTGGATCGAGTCCCGCATCGGGCTCCCTGCTCGGCAGGGAGTCTGCTTCTCCCTCTGACCCTCCCCCCTCTCATGTGCTCTCTCTCATTCTCTCTCTCTCAAATAAATAAATAAAATCTTTAAAAAAAAAAAAAA
>NW_027996121.1:0-200 GCF_054177405.1 Leptonychotes weddellii
GGGGCGCCTGGGTGGCTCAGTTGGTTAAGCGACTGCCTTCGGCTCAGGTCATGATCCTGGAGTCCCTGGATCGAGTCCCGCATCGGGCTCCCTGCTCGGCAGGGAGTCTGCTTCTCCCTCTGACCCTCCCCCCTCTCATGTGCTCTCTCTCATTCTCTCTCTCTCAAATAAATAAATAAAATCTTTAAAAAAAAAAAAAC
>NW_027996122.1:0-200 GCF_054177405.1 Leptonychotes weddellii
GGGCGCCTGGGTGGCTCAGTTGGTTAAGCGACTGCCTTCGGCTCAGGTCATGATCCTGGAGTCCCGGGATCGAGTCCTGCATCGGGCTCCCTGCTCGGCAGGGAGTCTGCTTCTCCCTCTGACCCTCCTCCCTCTCATGCTCTCTGTCTCTCATTCTCTCTGTCTCAAATAAATAAATAAAATCTTTAAAAAAAAAAAAA
>NW_027996123.1:0-200 GCF_054177405.1 Leptonychotes weddellii
GGGCGCCTGGGTGGCTCAGTTGGTTAAGCGACTGCCTTCGGCTCAGGTCATGATCCTGGAGTCCCGGGATCGAGTCCCGCATCGGGCTCCCTGCTCGGCAGGGAGTCTGCTTCTCCCTCTGATCCTCCTCCCTCTCATGCTCTCTGTCTCTCATTCTCTCTGTCTCAAATAAATAAATAAAATCTTTAAAAAAAAAAAAA
>NW_027996124.1:0-200 GCF_054177405.1 Leptonychotes weddellii
CAGGGGCGCCTGGGTGGCTCAGTTGGTTAAGCGACTGCCTTCGGCTCAGGTCATGATCCTGGAGTCCCGGGATCGAGTCCCGCATCGGGCTCCCTGCTCGGCGGGGAGTCTGCTTCTCCCTCTGACCCTCCTCCCTCTCATGCTCTCTGTCTCTCATTCTCTCTCTCTCAAATAAATAAATAAAATCTTTAAAAAAAAAA
>NW_027996125.1:0-200 GCF_054177405.1 Leptonychotes weddellii
AGGGCGCCTGGGTGGCTCAGTTGGTTAAGCGACTGCCTTCGGCTCAGGTCATGATCCTGGAGTCCCTGGATCGAGTCCCGCATCGGGCTCCCTGCTCGGCAGGGAGTCTGCTTCTCCCTCTCCCACTCCCCGTTTGTGTTCCCTCTCTCGCTGTGTCTTTCTCTGTCAAATAAATAAAATCTTTAAAAAAAAAAAAAAAA
>NW_027996126.1:0-1018 GCF_054177405.1 Leptonychotes weddellii
AAAAAAATATATATGATCAGGCTGGTGAATAGATGAGAGCCACACACTAGATTTTGGGTGTATTTTCGTCTGTTAGAAGAAGCTGCCTCCCAAATTTTAAAGAAGGAAAAACTTATGTATGTACAAAAATAAGGGTAAATATGATGAAGGGATGGAATATGACTATAAAGATGAAAATTATAAAAGATTTTATAAAAGGAATTGATAAGAAGTTGGTTGAAAAAATAAAATTAAAAAAAAAATAAAAGGGATAGAGAATGTGATCAGGCGGGAGACTAGAACAAAGCCATACACTAGAGATTTAGGGTATATTTTGGTCTGTTAGAAGAAACTGTATCCCAAAATTTTAGAGAAAAACATACACATACACACACACACACACACACACAAAATAAGGTTAACTACAATGAAAGGATAGAATATGACTTTAAAAAGGAATTGATAAGATGTTTAAAAAGGGGAAAAGAAAAAGGAAAAAATAAAATTTAAAAAATTAACTTTGAAAGACTAAAGAATCATGGTAAAAAAGCCATGGATTCTATGTGCAGTATTCCCCTAGGGCTGGAGTTCTGCCATTCTCATTGATCGGTAAACTTGGTCTTGGCTGGCTGTTCTTGCTGATCTTCTGGGGGAGGGGCCTGTTGCCGTGGTTCCCAAATGTCTTTGCCGGAGGCGGAATTGCCCCGCCCGTGCCCGGTCCGCGCTAAGTAATCTGCTGGGTTTGCTCTCGGGAGCTTTTGTTCCCTGCAAGCTTTCCGTATAGCTTTGGAGGCCGAGAGTGAAAATGGCGGCCTCCCAATCTCTGCCCCGGAGGAGCCAAGAACTCGGGGCCCCACTCCTCAGTGCGCCCCCAGAGAAAAGCAGTCAGTCACTCCCGTCTCCCCGGTCTCCAGCTGCACTCCGTGCTCCCCCGGCCTGTGACCGAGCATTTCTATCTCTGGCACTCGACTCGGTGTGGAGTCTCCAAACCCAGCAGATCCCTGTGGTGCACTCCCGTGCCGCTCCTCCCGGGGGAGGA
>NW_027996127.1:0-200 GCF_054177405.1 Leptonychotes weddellii
CGGGCGCCTGGGTGGCTCAGTTGGTTAAGCGACTGCCTTCAGCTCAGGTCATGATCCCAGGGTCCTGGGATCGAGTCCCGCATCGGGCTCCCTGCTCTGTGGGGAGCCTGCTTCTCCCTCTCCCACTCCCCCTGCTTGTGTTCCCTCTCTCGCTGTGTCTCTCTCTGTCAAATAAATAAATAAAATCTTTAAAAAAAAAA
>NW_027996128.1:0-200 GCF_054177405.1 Leptonychotes weddellii
GCCTGGGTGGCTCAGTCGTTAAGCGTCTGCCTTCAGCTCAGGTCATGATCCCAGGGTCCTGGGATCGAGCCCCGCATCGGGCTCCCTGCTCAGCGGGAAGCCTGCTTCTCCCTGTCCCACTCCCCCTGCTTGTGTTCCTGCTCTCGCTGTCTCTCTCTCTGTCAAATAAATAAATAAAATCTTTAAAAAAAAAAAAAAAA
>NW_027996129.1:0-200 GCF_054177405.1 Leptonychotes weddellii
TGGGGCGCCTGGGTGGCTCAGTTGGTTAAGCGACTGCCTTCGGCTCAGGTCATGATCCCAGGGTCCTGGGATCGAGTCCCGCATCGGGCTCCCTGCTCTGCGGGGAGCCTGCTTCTCCCTCTCCCACTCCCCCTGCTTGTGTTCCCTCTCTCGCTGTGTCTCTCTCTGTCAAATAAATAAATAAAATCTTTAAAAAAAAA
>NW_027996130.1:0-200 GCF_054177405.1 Leptonychotes weddellii
GACTCTGAAAAACAGGCTGGGGGTTCTAGAGGGGAGGGGGGTGGGAGGATGGGTTGGCCTGGTGGTGGGTATTGAGGAGGGCACGTTCTGCATGGAGCACTGGGTGTTATGCACAAACAATGAATCATGGAACACTTCATCTAGAACTAATGATGTAATGTATGGGGATTAACATAAGAATAAAAAAAAAAGAAATAATA
>NW_027996131.1:0-200 GCF_054177405.1 Leptonychotes weddellii
GTGGTTGCCAGGGTCCCGGTGGGGGAGCAAGAGGGAGGGACTGCTAAAGGATATGGGGTTTCTTTTTGGGGTGATGAAAATGTTCTGGAATTAGGCAATGGTGATTGTTGCACAACTTTGTGAATGTACTCAGTTGTACACTTCTAAGTTAAAAGGGTGAATTTTATGGTATGTGAATTGTGTCTCAAAAAAAAAAAAAA
>NW_027996132.1:0-200 GCF_054177405.1 Leptonychotes weddellii
GGGCGCCTGGGTGGCTCAGTTGGTTAAGCGACTGCCTTCGGCTCAGGTCATGATCCTGGAGTCCCGGGATCGAGTCCCGCATCGGGCTCCCTGCTCGGCAGGGAGTCTGCTTCTCCCTCTGACCCTCCTCCCTCTCATGCTCTCTGTATCTCATTCTCTCTGTCTCAAATAAATAAATAAAATCTTAAAAAAAAAAAAAA
>NW_027996133.1:0-200 GCF_054177405.1 Leptonychotes weddellii
GGGCGCCTGGGTGGCTCAGTTGGTTAAGCGACTGCCTTCGGCTCAGGTCCTGATCCTGGAGTCCCGGGATCGAGTCCCGCATCGGGCTCCCTGCTCGGCAGGGAGTCTGCTTCTCCCTCTGACCCTCCTCCCTCTCATGCTCTCTGTCTCTCATTCTCTCTCTCTCAAATAAATAAATAAAATCTTTAAAAAAAAAAAAA
>NW_027996134.1:0-200 GCF_054177405.1 Leptonychotes weddellii
CGGGGCGCCTGGGTGGCTCAGGCGTTAAGCGTCTGCCTTCGGCTCAGGTCGTGATCCCAGGGTCCTGGGATCGAGCCCCGCATCGGGTTCCCTGCTCGGCGGGAGGCCTGCTTCTCCCTCTCCCTCTCCCCCCGCTTGTGTTCCCTCTCTCGCTGTATCTCTCTCTGTCAAATAAATAAATAAAATCTTTAAAAAAAAAA
>NW_027996135.1:0-200 GCF_054177405.1 Leptonychotes weddellii
GGGGGCGCCTGGGTGGCTCAGTTGGTTAAGCGACTGCCTTCGGCTCAGGTCATGATCCTGGAGTCCCTGGATCGAGTCCCGCATCGGGCTCCCTGCTCAGCAGGGAGTCTGCTTTGCCCTCTGACCCTCCCCCCTCTCATGTGCTCTCTCTCTCTCGTTCTCTCTGTCTCAAATAAATAAATAAAATCTTTAAAAAAAAA
>NW_027996136.1:0-200 GCF_054177405.1 Leptonychotes weddellii
GAGAGGGCGCCTGGGTGGCTCAGTTGGTTAAGCGACTGCCTTCGGCTCAGGTCATGATCCTGGAGTCCCTGGATCGAGTCCCGCATCGGGCTCCCTGCTCGGCAGGGAGTCTGCTTCTCCCTCTGACCCTCCCCCCTCTCATGTGCTCTCTCTCATTCTCTCTCTCTCAAATAAATAAATAAAATCTTTAAAAAAAAAAA
>NW_027996137.1:0-1018 GCF_054177405.1 Leptonychotes weddellii
GAGCTGAGAGCCCACGCCTCGGCTCCGTCTCTGCAGCCGGCTTCCCCGCTCCAATACCTGGGAGCTCTGCCGCACTCAGGCACCCCCGGTCTTTCTGTGACCCTGAGGGTCCTGAGACCACACTGTCCCAGCGAGGGTTCCACCCCCCCTTAGCCACTGGAGTGACTTCCCTCAGCGGAGCCGACTTCTAAAAGTTCCGATTTTGTGCTCCGCGGCTCTATCACTTGCCAGAAGCGGCCGAGGGAGGCCCCTTCCCCCGCCGTCTATCCTCCCAAATATCGCCTCGGATTCACTTCTCCGCACGTCCTACCTTCCAGAAAGTGGTCGCTTTTCTGTTCAGAGAGTTGTTGTTATTCTTTTCTTTGATCTCCTGTTGAGTTTGTAGGTGTTCAGAATGGTTTGATCCCTATCTAGCTGAATTCCTGGGACCAGACGAAATCCAGGTCTCCCATTCCTCAGCCATCTTGCTCCGCCCCCCAGACTCTTTTTTTTTTTTAAGCAGGCTCTACACCCAGCCTAGAGCCCAATGCTAAAATCAAGAGTCAACACTTAACAGACTGGGACACCCAGGCACCCCAAAAAACAGACTCTTAACTACAGAGAGCAAACTGATCTTGACAGAGGGGAGGTGGTTGGGGGGGATAGGTTGGATGGGTGATGGGGATTGAGGAGGGCCCTAGTGATGAGTGCTGGGTGTCCTATGTAAGTGTTGAATCACTATATTGTACACCAGAATCTAGTATTACACTGATGTTATCTACTGGAATTTAAATAAAAACTTTAAAAAAGAGTCTGTTTTTGTGTTTGTTGGTTTTTTTTTTTTTTTAGATTCCACATATAAGTGAAATTATATGGTCCTTGTTTTTCTCTGCCCAACTTATTTCACTTAACACCATACCCTCTAGGTCCATGCATGTTGTCTCAATACAAGAAATTTTAAAGACACTCTGGGCAGTAGAGAAAAGAGAAGGAAACAAAGAGAGAGAAAGTTCCTCTTTTTCACAGCCTATCAAGGATC
>NW_027996138.1:0-200 GCF_054177405.1 Leptonychotes weddellii
AAAAAAAAAAAAAAAAAGCCCTGGACCTTGATATTCTTAATAAATCCTCACTTCCCAAAAAAAAAAAAAAAGCAAAGATCCAGCCAAAAAGAGAGGATTCTGGGATGCGGGGGCTGTTACAGAGTGGGGTGGGCGTGGCAGGGTGTGCCACACGCTTTCTCTCGTAACACCCTTCAAGGTGCGAATCCTCACCCTCATTT
>NW_027996139.1:0-200 GCF_054177405.1 Leptonychotes weddellii
GATGGACTCTGAAAAACAAACTGAGGGTTCTAGAGGGGAGGGGGGTGGGAGGATGGGTTGGCCTGGTGGTGGGTATTGAGGAGGGCACGTTCTGCATGGAGCACTGGGTGTTGTGCACGAACAATGAATCATGGAACACTTCATCTAGAACTAATGATGTAATGTATGGGGATTAACATAAGAATAAAAAAAAAAAGAAA
>NW_027996140.1:0-200 GCF_054177405.1 Leptonychotes weddellii
GCCTGGGTGGCTCAGTTGGTTAAGCGACTGCCTTCGGCTCAGGTCATGATCCTGGAGTCCCTGGATCGAGTCCCGCATCGGGCTCCCTGCTCGGCAGGGAGTCTGCTTCTCCCTCTGACCCTCCCCCCTCTCATGTGCTCTCTCTCATTCTCTCTCTCTCAAATAAATAAATAAAATCTTTAAAAAAAAAAAAAAAGAAA
>NW_027996141.1:0-200 GCF_054177405.1 Leptonychotes weddellii
AGAGACGATGGACTCTGAAAAACAAACTGAGGGTTCTAGAGGGGAGGGGGGTGGGAGGATGGGTTGGCCTGGTGGTGGGTATTGAGGAGGGCACGTTCTGCATGGAGCACTGGGTGTTATGCACAAACAATGAATCATGGAACACTTCATCTAGAACTAATGATGTAATGTATGGGGATTAACATAAGAATAAAAAAAAA
>NW_027996142.1:0-200 GCF_054177405.1 Leptonychotes weddellii
ATATGATGAAAGAGTATTTGTATCCACATCACAGACACAGAGCAAGAGAACACGAGGTCTTTTTAAAAAAATTTTTATTGTTATGTTAATCACCATACATTACATCATTAGTTTTAGATGTAGTGTTCCATGACTGTTTGTGCATAACACCCAGTGCTCCATGCAGAATGTGCCCTCTTTAATACCCATCACCAGGCTAG
>NW_027996143.1:0-200 GCF_054177405.1 Leptonychotes weddellii
CAGGGAAATCCAAATCAAAACCTCAATGAGATACCACCTCACACCAGTCAGAATGGCTAAAATTAACAAGTCAGGAAACGACAGATGTTGGCGGGGATGCGGAGAAAGGGGAACCCTCCTACACTGTTGGTGGGAATGCAAGCTGGTGCAGCCACTCTGGAAAACAGTATGGAGGTTCCTCAAAAAGTTGAAAATAGAGC
>NW_027996144.1:0-200 GCF_054177405.1 Leptonychotes weddellii
ATTTTTTTAAAGATTTTATTTATTTATTTGACAGAGAGAGACACAGCGAGAGAGGGAACACAAGCAGGGGGAGTGGGAGAGGGAGAAGCAGGCTCCCCGCAGAGCAGGGAGCCCGATGCGGGACTCGATCCCAGGACCCTGGGATCATGACCTGAGCTGAAGGCAGTCGCTTAACCAACTGAGCCACCCAGGCGCCCTGA
>NW_027996145.1:0-200 GCF_054177405.1 Leptonychotes weddellii
ACAGGGCGCCTGGGTGGCTCAGTTGGTTAAGCGACTGCCTTCAGCTCAGGTCATGATCCCAGGGTCCTGGGATCGAGTCCCGCATCGGGCTCCCTGCTCTGCGGGGAGCCTGCTTCTCCCTCTCCCACTCCCCCTGCTTGTGTTCCCTCTCTCGCTGTGTCTCTCTCTGTCAAATAAATAAATAAAATCTTTAAAAAAAA
>NW_027996146.1:0-200 GCF_054177405.1 Leptonychotes weddellii
ATGGGGCGCCTGGGTGGCTCAGTTGGTTAAGCGACTGCCTTCGGCTCAGGTCATGATCCTGGAGTCCCGGGATCGAGTCCCGCATCGGGCTCCCTGCTCGGCAGGGAGTCTGCTTCTCCCTCTGACCCTCCTCCCTCTCATGCTCTCTGTCTCTCATTCTCTCTCTCTCAAATAAATAAATAAAATCTTTAAAAAAAAAA
>NW_027996147.1:0-200 GCF_054177405.1 Leptonychotes weddellii
TGGGCGCCTGGGTGGCTCAGTTGGTTAAGCGACTGCCTTCGGCTCAGGTCATGATCCTGGAGTCCCTGGATCGAGTCCCGCATCGGGCTCCCTGCTCAGCAGGGAGTCTGCTTCGTCCTCTGACCCTATCCCCTCTCATGTGTTCTCTCTCTCTCATTCTCTCTCTCTCAAATAAATAAATAAAATCTTTAAAAAAAAAA
>NW_027996148.1:0-1018 GCF_054177405.1 Leptonychotes weddellii
GCTCTATTACAAAGCTGTCATCATCAAGACAGCATGGTACTGGCACAAAAACAGACACATAGATCAATGGAACAGAATAGAGAGCCCAGAAATGGACCCTCAACTCTATGGTCAACTCATCTTTGACAAAGCAGGAAAGAATGTCCAATGGAACAAAGACAGTCTCTTCAACAAATGGTGTTGGGAAAATTGGACAGCCTCATGCAGAAGAATGAAACTGGACCATTTCCTTACACCACACACACAAAAGACCTAAATGTGAGACAGGAGTCCATCCAAATCCTAAAGGAGAACACAGTCAGCATCCTCTTCGACCTCAGCTGCAGCAACTTCTTCCTCGAAACATCACCAAAGGCAAGGGAAGCAAAGGCAGAAATGAACTATTGGGACTCATCAAGATAAAAAGCTTTTGCACAGCAAAAGAAACAGTCAAGAAAACTAAAAGACAACCAACAGAATGGGAGAAGATATTTGTAAATGACATATCAGATAAAGGGCTAGTATCCAAAATCTATAAAGAACTCATCAAACTCAACACCCAAAGAACAAAGAATCCAATCAAGAAATGGGCAGAAGACATGAACAGACATTTTTCCAAAGAAGACATCCAAATGGCCAACAGACACATGAAAAAGTGCTCAACATTGCTCATCATCAGGGAAATCCAAATCAAAACCTCAATGAGGTATCACCTCACACCAGTCAGAATGGCTAAAATTAACAAGTCAGGAAACGATAGATGTTGCCGGGGATGTGGAGAAAGGGAACCCTCCTACACTGTTGGTGGGAATGCAAGCTGGTGCAACCATTCTGGAAAACAGTATGGAGGTTCCTCAAAAAGTTGAAAATAGAGCTACCCTACGACCCAGCAATTGCACTACTGGGTATTTACCCCAAAGATAAAAATGTAGGGATCCGAAGGGGTACATGCACCCTGATGTTTATAGCAGCAATGTCTACAATAGCCAAACTGTCGAAAAAGCCAAGATGTCCATCGACAGATAAATGGATAAAGAAA
>NW_027996149.1:0-200 GCF_054177405.1 Leptonychotes weddellii
CCTATAACTTCCCTGGGTCTTGCTGTCCTGAGATGTCAAGTTAAGAGGGAGAACATGTATTTCTTTTTTTTTTATTCTTATGTTAATCCCCATACATTACATCATTAGTTTTAGATGAAGTGTTCCATGATTCATTGTTTGTGCATAACACCCAGTGCTCCATGCAGAACGTGCCCTCCTCAATACCCACCACCAGGCCA
>NW_027996150.1:0-200 GCF_054177405.1 Leptonychotes weddellii
GATGGACTCTGAAAAACAAACTGAGGGTTCTAGAGGGGAGGGGGGTGGGAGGATGGGTTGGCCTGGTGGTGGGTATTGAGGAGGGCACGTTCTGCATGGAGCACTGGGTGTTGTGCACGAACAATGAATCATGGAACACTTCATCTAGAACTAATGATGTAATGTATGGGGATTAACATAAGAATAAAAAAAAAATCAAA
>NW_027996151.1:0-200 GCF_054177405.1 Leptonychotes weddellii
GAACTGCAAATTCTGACTTTGCACTCCCACTATGTCCCGTCACGATAGCTAATGCAAACCACGGTGGTGAGGCCAGGAAGACACCCCAACAATGAAATGCATGAAAGCTTCAGTAATAAAATACCAATATAAGATTTCCTCATTTTAATAAATCCCTTACCGAGTTCCCAGGGAGAAATTAACTAACAAAATTAATCTCA
>NW_027996152.1:0-200 GCF_054177405.1 Leptonychotes weddellii
CCCCCACATTCTGCATGGAGCACTGGGTGTTATGCACAAACAATGAATCATGGAACACTACATCTAAAACTAATGATGTAATGTAGGGGGATTTACATAAGAATAAAAAAATTAAAAAAAAAATGGATGAGAAGAGAATCACAATGGCACACTAAAAAGTCCTTGAACACAAAAAAATAGTGGAGGAATTGAGGAACAAA
>NW_027996153.1:0-200 GCF_054177405.1 Leptonychotes weddellii
ATTTTTTTTTAAAGATTTTATTTATTTATTTGAGAGAGAGAGAATGAGAGACAGAGAGCATGAGAGGGAGGAGGGTCAGAGGGAGAAGCAGACTCCCCGCCGAGCAGGGAGCCCGATGCGGGACTCGATCCCGGGACTCCAGGATCATGACCTGAGCCGAAGGCAGTCGCTTAACCAACTGAGCCACCCAGGCGCCCCTA
>NW_027996154.1:0-200 GCF_054177405.1 Leptonychotes weddellii
GGCGCCTGGGTGGCTCAGTTGGTTAAGCAACTGCCTTCGGCTCAGGTCATGATCCTGGAGTCCCGGGATCGAGTCCCGCATCGGGCTCCCTGCTCGGCGGGGAGTCTGCTTCTCCCTCTGACCCTCCTCCCTCTCATGCTCTCTGTCTCTCATTCTCTCTGTCTCAAATAAATAAATAAAATCTTTAAAAAAAAAAAAAA
>NW_027996155.1:0-200 GCF_054177405.1 Leptonychotes weddellii
GCCGTCTATCCTCCCGAATATCGCCTCGGATTCACTTCTCCGCACGTCCTACCTTCCAGAAAGTGGTCGCTTTTCTGATGAGAGAGTTGTTGCTCTTCTTTTCTTCAATCTCCTGTTGAGTTTGTAGGTGTTCAGAATGGTTTGATCCCTATCCAGCTGAATTCCTGAGAGGAGACGAAATCCAGGTCTCCTACTCCTCC
>NW_027996156.1:0-200 GCF_054177405.1 Leptonychotes weddellii
ACAGGGGGCGGAGCAAGATGGCGGAGGAGTAGGAGACCTGGATTTCGTCTCCTCTCAGGAATTCAGCTGGATAGGGATCAAACCATTCTGAACACCTACAAACTCAACAGGAGATCGAAGAAAGGAATAGCAACAACTCTCTGAACAGAAAAGCGACCACTTTCTGGAAGGTAGGACGTGCGGAGAAGTGAATCCGAGGC
>NW_027996157.1:0-200 GCF_054177405.1 Leptonychotes weddellii
ATTCTTTTTTTTTTTTTAAAGATTTTATTTATTTATTTGAGACAGAGAGAATGAGAGACAGAGAGCATGAGAGGGAGGAGGGTCAGAGGGAGAAGCAGACTCCCTGCCGAGCAGGGAGCCCGATGCGGGACTCGATCCCGGGACTCCAGGATCATGACCTGAGCCGAAGGCAGTCGCTTAACCAACTGAGCCACCCAGGC
>NW_027996158.1:0-200 GCF_054177405.1 Leptonychotes weddellii
AAAGGGCGCCTGGGTGGCTCAGTTGGTTAAGCGACTGCCTTCAGCTCAGGTCATGATCCCAGGGTCCTGGGATCGAGTCCCGCATCGGGCTCCCTGCTCTGCGGGGAGCCTGCTTCTCCCTCTCCCACTCCCCCTGCTTGTGTTCCCTCTCTCGCTGTGTCTCTCTCTGTCAAATAAATAAATAAAATCTTTAAAAAAAA
>NW_027996159.1:0-1018 GCF_054177405.1 Leptonychotes weddellii
CTTCCTATTTCTTAAATATTGTATATTGAATTTTTAAAAGCATAAGTTATTTGAAACATCGTTGAGTGTGCTAGTTTGTAATTTGATAATGTCCTGAAGGCTACTGCTTTTTTTTTAAAGCTGTTTTTGCAGCTTTTGCGGGGAGGAAACTTTCTTCAGTTTCTCGTTTCATGGCTTTTGGAGTGTCTTCCCATAGCAAACTCCAAACTCACATCATTAACTTCCTACCAACTATTCCCACGTGAATATTTTGTCATCGCCTCAAACTAAACACTGGGTTAAATGGAACAAATACCCATCCCTCATCCCTCACAACCTTCCAGCCAAACTAGCTTCCTCTGTTGATTCCCAACCCCTGCCACGCAGCCTTGAAATCACGGTATTCTTTCCTTTCTGTTGTTACTGCAACAACCCTAGGTCAGGCTCTTCATCATTTCATTTGGCTATAAAGGATTCCTTGCTGGTTTGTGTCTTCTACTTTCTTTCTGCCTTTGAACTATAGTGCCCGAAGAATGTTTTTAAGTCATTTTTTTTTTCTGTTACTCCTAACTTTACAAATTCTTTTTTTTTTAAGATTTTTTTTTTTTTAATTTATTTTATTATGTTATGTTAGTCACCATACATCACATCATTAGTTTTTGATGTAGTGATCCATGATTCATTGTTCTCGTACAACACCCAGTGCTCCGTGCAGTACGTGCACTCCTTAATACCTATCACCGGGCTAACCCATCCCCCCACACCCCTCCCCTCTAAAACCCTCAGTTTGTGTCTCAGAGTCCATAGTCTCTCATGGTTCATCTCACCCTCTGATTTCCCCCCCTTCATTTTCCCCTTCCTTCTCCTAATGTCCTCCATGCTATTCCTTATGTTCCACAAATAAGTGAAACCATATGATAATTGACTTTCTCTGCTTGACTTATTTCATTTAGCATAATCTCCTCCAGTCCCACCCATGTTGATGTAAAAGTTGGGTATTCATCCCTTCTGATGGCTGAGTAATATTCCATTGTATATA
>NW_027996160.1:0-200 GCF_054177405.1 Leptonychotes weddellii
CTTTTTTTTTTTTTTTTAAAGATTTTATTTATTTGACAGAGAGAGATACAGCGAGAGAGGGAACACAAGCAGCGGGAGTGGGAGAGGGAGAAGCAGGCTTCCCGCGGAGCAGGGAGCCCGATGCGGGGCTCGATCCCAGGACCCTGGGATCATGACCTGAGCCGAAGGCAGACGCTTAACGACTGAGCCACCCAGGCGCC
>NW_027996161.1:0-200 GCF_054177405.1 Leptonychotes weddellii
TGGGTGGCTCAGTTGGTTAAGCGACTGCCTTCGGCTCAGGTCATGATCCCAGGGTCCTGGGATCGAGTCCCACATCGGGCTCCCGGCTCAGCAGGAAGCCTGCTTCTCCCTCTCCCACTCCCCCTGCTTGTGTTCCTGCTCTCGCTGTCTCTGTCTCTGTCAAATAAATAAATAAAATCTTTAAAAAAAAAAAAAAAGAA
>NW_027996162.1:0-200 GCF_054177405.1 Leptonychotes weddellii
ACCTGCTCAGCGGGAAACCTGCTTCTCCCTCTCCCACTCCCCCTGCTTGTGTTCCCTCTATTGCTGTATCTCTCTCTGTCAAATAAATAAATAAAATCTTTTTTTTTTTTTTAAAGATTTTATTTTTATTTATTTGAGAGAGAATGAGACAGAGGGCATGAGAGGGAGGAGGGTCAGAGGGAGAAGCAGACTCCCCGCTG
>NW_027996163.1:0-200 GCF_054177405.1 Leptonychotes weddellii
GCCTGGGTGGCTCAGTCGTTAAGCGTCTGCCTTCGGCTCAGGTCATGGTCCCAGGGTCCTGGGATCGAGTCCCACATCGGGCTCCCTGCTCCACGGGAAGCCTGCTTCTCCCTCTCCCACTCCCCCTGCTTCTGTTCCTGCTCTCGCTATCTCTCTCTCTGTCAAATAAATAAATAAAATCTTTAAAAAAAAAAAAAAAA
>NW_027996164.1:0-200 GCF_054177405.1 Leptonychotes weddellii
GGGGGCGCCTGGGTGGCTCAGTTGGTTAAGCGACTGCCTTCGGCTCAGGTCATGATCCTGGAGTCCCGGGATCGAGTCCCGCATCGGGCTCCCTGCTCAGCAGGGAGTCTGCTTCTCCCTCTGACCCTCCCCCCTCTCATGCTCTCTCTATCTCATTCTCTCTCTCAAATAAATAAATAAAATCTTTAAAAAAAAAAAAA
>NW_027996165.1:0-200 GCF_054177405.1 Leptonychotes weddellii
CCATTCTGTTTTGGTGACTGCTTTAAATAAACCCCCCAAATTAAGCATTCACATTTATATCAAATGCTTGGTTTTATCTTTACTTGTGGCTTCCTTGCACAAAATATAGGGTGGTTCAGAATGTGTACAGTATCTGTATAAAATATAGGGTGATTCAGCATTGGCATTGAGGCTTGGAAGTATGTCAGTCTTTTTTTCAG
>NW_027996166.1:0-200 GCF_054177405.1 Leptonychotes weddellii
GCCTGGGTGGCTCAGTCGTTAAGCGTCTGCCTTCGGCTCAGGTCATGATCCCAGGGTCCTGGGATCGAGTCCCACATCGGGCTCCCTGCTCGGCAGGAAGCCTGCTTCTCGCTCTCCCACTCCCCCTGCTTGTGTTCCTGCTCTCGCTATCTCTCTCTCTGTCAAATAAATAAATAAAATCTTTAAAAAAAAAAAAAAAA
>NW_027996167.1:0-200 GCF_054177405.1 Leptonychotes weddellii
ATTAAGAATTCCTCATATCAATGAGATCATATGATACATGTCTTTCTCTGTTTGACTTATTTCACTCAACATAATACCCTCCAGTTCCATCCACGTCGTTGCAAATGGCAAGATCTCATTCCTTTTGATGGCTGCATAATATTCCATTGTATATATATACCACATCTTCTTTATCCAGTCATCTGTTGATGGACATCTTG
>NW_027996168.1:0-200 GCF_054177405.1 Leptonychotes weddellii
GATTTTCATAGACTTAAAACTGTCAGTGCATTTAGATTTCAGTGAAGGAAAAATTTAAAATACCTCTATAATAATACAATGTTAATAGAAATTGGCCAGGTACTGAGGTCATTTTAGTGAACTACCATCATGTAAATATAAGAAAAGTAATTTCTTGGTCCAAATCTGTGAAACTTTAAAAAAGATTGTCTCCAGAGAAC
>NW_027996169.1:0-200 GCF_054177405.1 Leptonychotes weddellii
GGCGCCTGGGTGGCTCAGTTGGTTAAGCGACTGCCTTCAGCTCAGGTCATGATCCCAGGGTCCTGGGATCGAGTCCCGCATCGGGCTCCCTGCTCTGCGGGGAGCCTGCTTCTCCCTCTCCCACTCCCCCTGCTTGTGTTCCCTCTCTCGCTGTGTCTCTCTCTGTCAAATAAATAAATAAAATCTTTAAAAAAAATATA
>NW_027996170.1:0-200 GCF_054177405.1 Leptonychotes weddellii
GGGTGGCTCAGTTGGTTAAGCGACTGCCTTCGGCTCAGGTCATGATCCTGGAGTCCCGGGATCGAGTCCCGCATCGGGCTCCCTGCTCGGCGGGGAGCCTGCTTCTCCCTCTGACCCTTCCCCCTGTCATGTGCTCTCTGTCTCTCTCATTCTCTCTGTCTCAAATAAATAAATAAAATCTTTAAAAAAAAAAAAAAAGA
>NW_027996171.1:0-200 GCF_054177405.1 Leptonychotes weddellii
GGGCGCCTGGGTGGCTCAGTTGGTTAAGCGACTGCCTTCGGCTCAGGTCATGATCCTGGAGTCCCTGGATCGAGTCCCGCATCGGGCTCCCTGCTCGGCAGGGAGTCTGCTTCTCCCTCTCCCGCTCCCCCCTCTTGTGCTCTCTCTCTCTCTCACTCTCTCTCTCAAATAAATAAAATCTTTAAAAAAAAAAAAAAAAA
>NW_027996172.1:0-200 GCF_054177405.1 Leptonychotes weddellii
CTTGGGCGCCTGGGTGGCTCAGTTGGTTAAGCGACTGCCTTCGGCTCAGGTCATGATCCTGGAGTCCCGGGATCGAGTCCCGCATCGGGCTCCCTGCTCGGCAGGGAGTCTGCTTCTCCCTCTGACCCTCCTCCCTCTCATGCTCTCTGTCTCTCATTCTCTCTCTCTCAAATAAATAAATAAAATCTTTAAAAAAAAAA
>NW_027996173.1:0-200 GCF_054177405.1 Leptonychotes weddellii
GGGCGCCTGGGTGGCTCAGTTGGTTAAGCGACTGCCTTCGGCTCAGGTCATGATCCTGGAGTCCCGGGATCGAGTCCCGCATCGGGCTCCCTGCTCAGCAGGGAGTCTGCTTCTCCCTCTGACCTTCCTCCTTCTCATGCTCTCTGTCTCTCATTCTCTCTCTCTCAAATAAATAAATAAAATCTTTAAAAAAAAAAAAA
>NW_027996174.1:0-200 GCF_054177405.1 Leptonychotes weddellii
AGAGACGATGGACTCTGAAAAACAAACTGAGGGTTCTAGAGGGGAGGGGGGTGGGAGGATGGGTTGGCCTGGTGGTGAGTATTGAGGAGGGCACGTTCTGCATGGAGCACTGGGTGTTGTGCACGAACAATGAATCATGGAACACTTCATCTAGAACTAATGATGTAATGTATGGGGATTAACATAAGAATAAAAAAAAA
>NW_027996175.1:0-200 GCF_054177405.1 Leptonychotes weddellii
AACCATGAGAGACGATGGACTCTGAAAAACAAACTGAGGGTTCTAGAGGGGAGGGGGGTGGGAGGATGGGTTAGCCTGGTGATGGGTATTGAGGAGGGCACATTCTGCATGGAGCACTGGGTGTTATGCACAAACAATGAATCATGGAACACTTCATCTAAAACTAATGATGTAATGTATGGGGATTAACATAAGAATAA
>NW_027996176.1:0-200 GCF_054177405.1 Leptonychotes weddellii
CTCAGGGCGCCTGGGTGGCTCAGTTGGTTAAGCGACTGCCTTCGGCTCAGGTCATGATCCTGGAGTCCCGGGATCGAGTCCCGCATCGGGCTCCCTGCTCGGCAGGGAGTCTGCTTCTCCCTCTGACCCTCCTCCCTCTCATGCTCTCTGTCTCTCATTCTCTCTGTCTCAAATAAATAAATAAAATCTTTAAAAAAAAA
>NW_027996177.1:0-200 GCF_054177405.1 Leptonychotes weddellii
CGAATATCGCCTCGGATTCACTTCTCCGCACGTCCTACCTTCCAGAAAGTGGTCGCTTTTCTGTTCAGAGAGTTGTTGCTATTCCTTTCTTCGATCTCCTGTTGAGTTTGTAGGTGTTCAGAATGGTTTGATCCCTATCCAGCTGAATTCCTGAGAGGAGACGAAATCCAGGTCTCCTACTCCTCCGCCATCTTGCTCCG
>NW_027996178.1:0-200 GCF_054177405.1 Leptonychotes weddellii
CTTTTTTTTTTTTTTAAAGATTTTATTTATTTATTTGAGACAGAGAGAATGAGAGACAGAGAGCATGAGAGGGAGGAGGGTCAGAGGGAGAAGCAGACTCCCTGCCGAGCAGGGAGCCCGATGCGGGACTCGATCCCGGGACTCCAGGATCATGACCTGAGCCGAAGGCAGTCACTTAACCAACTGAGCCACCCAGGCGC
>NW_027996179.1:0-200 GCF_054177405.1 Leptonychotes weddellii
GCACGTGCTGGGGCACCTGGGAGGCTCAGTTGGTTAAGTGTCTGACTCTTGATTTTGGTTTAGGTCATGATCTTGGGGTCCTGAGATTGAGCCCCCATCAGGCTGCACACTCACTGGGGGGTCTGCTTAAGATTTTTGGTCTACCTCTGCCCCTCCTCTACCCCCACTCATATGTGCTCTCTCTTTAAAAAAAAAAAAAA
>NW_027996180.1:0-200 GCF_054177405.1 Leptonychotes weddellii
CGCCTGGGTGGCTCAGTTGGTTAAGCGACTGCCTTCGGCTCAGGTCATGATCCTGGAGTCCCGGGATCGAGTCCCGCATCGGGCTCCCTGCTTGGCAGGGAGTCTGCTTCTCCCTCTGACCCTCCTCCCTCTCATGCTCTGTGTCTCTCATTCTCTCTGTCTCAAATAAATAAATAAAATCTTTAAAAAAAAAAAAAAAA
>NW_027996181.1:0-200 GCF_054177405.1 Leptonychotes weddellii
CAGGGGCGCCTGGGTGGCTCAGTTGGTTAAGCGACTGCCTTCGGCTCAGGTCATGATCCTGGAGTCCCGGGATCGAGTCCCGCATCGGGCTCCCTGCTCGGCGGGGAGTCTGCTTCTCCCTCTGACCCTCCTCCCTCTCATGCTCTCTGTCTCTCATTCTCTCTGTCTCAAATAAATAAATAAAATCTTTAAAAAAAAAA
>NW_027996182.1:0-200 GCF_054177405.1 Leptonychotes weddellii
ATTTCGTCTCCTCTCAGGAATTCAGCTGGATAGGGATCAAACCATTCTGAACACCTACAAACTCAACAGGAGATCGAAGAAAAGAATAGCAACAACTCTCTGAACAGAAAAGCGACCACTTTCTGGAAGGTAGGACGTGCGGAGAAGTGAATCCGAGGCGATATTCGGGAGGATAGACGGCGGGGGAGGGGCCTCCGTCG
>NW_027996183.1:0-200 GCF_054177405.1 Leptonychotes weddellii
GGGGCGCCTGGGTGGCTCAGTTGGTTAAGCGACTGCCTTCGGCTCAGGTCATGATCCTGGAGTCCCTGGATCGAGTCCCGCATCGGGCTCCCTGCTCGGCAGGGAGTCTGCTTCTCCCTCTGACCCTCCCCCCTCTCATGTGCTCTCTCTCATTCTCTCTCTCACAAATAAATAAATAAAATCTTTAAAAAAAAAAAAAA
>NW_027996184.1:0-200 GCF_054177405.1 Leptonychotes weddellii
GACGATGGACTCTGAAAAACAAACTGAGGGTTCTAGAGGGGAGGGGGGTGGGAGGATGGGTTAGCCTGGTGGTGGGTATTGAGGAGGGCACATTCTGCATGGAGCACTGGGTGTTATGCACAAACAATGAATCATGGAACACTTCATCTAAAACTAATGATGTAATGTATGGGGATTAACATAAGAATAAAAAAAAAATA
>NW_027996185.1:0-200 GCF_054177405.1 Leptonychotes weddellii
AAAAAAAAAAAAGAAGAAGAAGAAGGTAGCGGGAGGGGAAGAATGAAGCGGGGGAAATCGGAGGGGTGGACGAACCATGAGAGACGATGGACTCTGAAAAACAAACTGAGGGTTCTAGAGGGGAGGGGGGTGGGAGGATGGGTTGGCCTGGTGGTGGGTATTGAGGAGGGCACGTTCTGCATGGAGCACTGGGTGTTATG
>NW_027996186.1:0-200 GCF_054177405.1 Leptonychotes weddellii
GCGCCTGGGTGGCTCAGTTGGTTAAGCGACTGCCTTCGGCTCAGGTCATGATCCTGGAGTCCCGGGATCGAGTCCCGCATCGGGCTCCCTGCTCGGCAGGGAGTCTGCTTCTCCCTCTGACCCTCCTCCCTCTCATGCTCTCTGTCTCTCATTCTCTCTGTCTCAAATAAATAAAAATAAAAATCTTTAAAAAAAAAAAA
>NW_027996187.1:0-200 GCF_054177405.1 Leptonychotes weddellii
CTTTCTTTTTTTTTTTTTTTAAAGATTTTATTTATTTATTTGAGACAGAGAGAATGAGAGACAGAGAGCATGAGAGGGAGGAGGGTCAGAGGGAGAAGCAGACTCCCTGCCGAGCAGGGAGCCCGATGCGGGACTCGATCCCGGGACTCCAGGATCATGACCTGAGCCGAAGGCAGTCGCTTAACCAACTGAGCCACCCA
>NW_027996188.1:0-200 GCF_054177405.1 Leptonychotes weddellii
CTACCCCACCTCCCCACCAACCTCCCCTCTGAAACCCTCAGATTGTTTCCCGAGTCCATGAGAATCTTCATTTTTTTTTTTATTCTTATGTTAATCCCCATACATTACATCATTAGTTTTAGATGAAGTGTTCCATGATTCATTGTTTGTGCATAACACCCAGTGCTCCATGCAGAATGTGCCCTCCTCAATACCCACCC
>NW_027996189.1:0-200 GCF_054177405.1 Leptonychotes weddellii
CAGAGAGAGAGAGAGCGCGAGTAGGCAGAGCGACAGGCAGAGGGAGAGGGAGAAGCAAGCTCCCCGCTGAGCAGAGAGCCCCACAGAGGACAGACGGACATGGGGCTCGATCCCAGGATTCTGGGATCATGACCTGAGCCAAAGGCAGATGCTTCACCGACCGAGCCACCCAGATGCCCCTAATTTACTTCAGATCTTAG
>NW_027996190.1:0-1018 GCF_054177405.1 Leptonychotes weddellii
TGTGCTATGGTGAGTGCTGTGAAGTGTGCAAGACTGTTGAATCACAGATCTATACCTCTGAAGCAAATAATACATTATATGTTTAAAAAAAAGAAGAAGAAGAAGAAGATAGCAGGAGGGGAAGAATGAAGGGGGGAAATCGGAGGGGGAGATGAACCATGAGAGACTATGGACTCTGAAAACAAACTGAGGGTTCTAGAGGGGAGGGGGGTGGGAGGATGGGTTAGCCTGGTGATGGGTATTAAAGAGGGCACGTTCTGCATGGAGCACTGGGTGTTATATGCAAACAATGAATCATGGAACACTACATCAAAAACTACTGATGTAATGTATGGTGATTAACATAACATAATAAAAAAAAATAGGTCATCCTCCAAAAAAAAAAATTATGTTTCCTTTTTTGATCAAGATCTTTCCTCAAAAGCATAGCTGGTTAAGAGTAGCTTTTTGTAGTTAGAGATTTCAATCCTGAGTGCCAGGAAAGACCTTTCCTGGTTGTCATATCCCACATCAAGGGGAAAGTGCATAGATTAGAAAGCACTAAAGCCACATTTGAGTAACAGGGAAGGGTAGGAGGGAAGCCTATCAGTCATTTCCCATTGTAGATAAGCACTGGAAATCACCTTGAAGCACTGAGCTAGCATTACTCTAGTGGGCTTATCATTTCAATTAAGATTTGACAGGCAACAGGTGTAAAGCTTACCAATGATTATACAGAATAAGATGAGAAGCAGACATTCTTCAAGGAACCATCCCAGGCTAAAGGTGTCCTTTCTAAAAGCCTTGTAACAGTTCAATGAGTTAGCCCATTTGTATTTCTCTTGGATACAGGAGAACACAGTATTTAAATAGGGAAGACTAAGGGATCTCTGGCATATGAACAGATTGGAGTTTCTGGTGACAGATCCAATAGTCAGAAAGGTTTTCCCCTTTTGCAACATGTTGGGCCAAGAAAGAAAGGGAGGAAATAAGGTAAGAAGCAACAGTGAGAAAAATGTATATAGGCCTAGTCCAGTCA
>NW_027996191.1:0-200 GCF_054177405.1 Leptonychotes weddellii
GGGGCGCCTGGGTGGCTCAGTTGGTTAAGCGACTGCCTTCGGCTCAGGTCATGATCCCAGGGTCCTGGGATCGAGTCCCGCATCGGGCTCCCTGCTCTGCGGGGAGCCTGCTTCTCCCTCTCCCACTCCCCCTGCTTGTGTTCCCTCTCTCGCTGTGTCTCTCTCTGTCAAATAAATAAATAAAATCTTTAAAAAAAAAA
>NW_027996192.1:0-200 GCF_054177405.1 Leptonychotes weddellii
GCCTGGGTGGCTCAGTTGGTTAAGCGACTGCCTTCGGCTCAGGTCATGATCCCGGGGTCCTGGGATCGAGTCCCGCATCGGGCTCCCTGCTCTGCGGGGAGCCTGCTTCTCCCTCTCCCACTCCCCCTGCTTGTGTTCCCTCTCTCGCTGTGTCTCTCTCTGTCAAATAAATAAAATAAAAAATCTTTAAAAAAAAAAAA
>NW_027996193.1:0-200 GCF_054177405.1 Leptonychotes weddellii
GAGGGCGCCTGGGTGGCTCAGTTGGTTAAGCGACTGCCTTCGGCTCAGGTCATGATCCTGGAGTCCCGGGATCGAGTCCCGCATCGGGCTCCCTGCTCGGCGGGGAGTCTGCTTCTCCCTCTGACCCTCCTCCCTCTCATGCTCTCTGTCTCTCATTCTCTCTGTCTCAAATAAATAAATAAAATCTTTAAAAAAAAAAA
>NW_027996194.1:0-200 GCF_054177405.1 Leptonychotes weddellii
AAAAAAAAAAAAAAAAAAAAAAAAAAAAAAAAAAAAAAAAAAAAAAACAAGAGTAATTTATTTTTAGAAGTCTAGGAATCCAAGATCATTTTTTCTGTGCATGTCTAAATTAAATATTTTCCCTAGACAAGCAGTATGTTATCCATTTACACCATTTAAAGTATTAACATTTATAAGCAAATGGTAATTTTAGCCACTGC
>NW_027996195.1:0-200 GCF_054177405.1 Leptonychotes weddellii
ATTTTTTTTTAAAGATTTTATTTATTTATTTGAGAGAGAGAGACACAGCGAGAGAGGGAACACAAGCAGGGGGAGTGGGAGAGGGAGAAGCAGGCTCCCCGCAGAGCAGGGAGCCCGATGTGGGACTCGATCCCAGGACCCTGGGATCATGACCTGAGCCGAAGGCAGTCGCTCAACTGACTGAGCCACCCAGGCGCCCA
>NW_027996196.1:0-200 GCF_054177405.1 Leptonychotes weddellii
GGGCGCCTGGGTGGCTCAGTTGGTTGGGCGACTGCCTTCGGCTCAGGTCATGATCCTGGAGTCCCGGGATCGAGTCCCGCATCGGGCTCCCTGCTCGGCAGGGAGTCTGCTTCTCCCTCTCCTGCTCCCCACTCTTGTGCTCTTTCTCTCTCTCACTCTCTCTCAAATAAATAAATAAAATCTTTAAAAAAAAAAAAAAA
>NW_027996197.1:0-200 GCF_054177405.1 Leptonychotes weddellii
CCAGGGGCGCCTGGGTGGCTCAGTTGGTTAAGCGACTGCCTTCGGCTCAGGTCATGATCCTGGAGTCCCGGGATCGAGTCCCGCATCGGGCTCCCTGCTCGGCAGGGAGTCTGCTTCTCCCTCTGACCCTCCTCCCTCTCATGCTCTCTGTATCTCATTCTCTCTGTCTCAAATAAATAAATAAAATCTTTAAAAAAAAA
>NW_027996198.1:0-200 GCF_054177405.1 Leptonychotes weddellii
GGATGTTATAGTTGCTTATTAGAGCAAAAACCTGTACATACCTACTCTAAAAGCAAGTTGTTTTTTTTTTAATTTTATTATGTTAGTTACCATACAATACATCGTTAGTTTTTGATGTGGTGATCCACGATCCATTGTTTTCGTATAACACCCAGTGCTCCATGCAGTACGTGCCCTCCTTAATACCCATCACCAGGCTA
>NW_027996199.1:0-200 GCF_054177405.1 Leptonychotes weddellii
CTCTGTCTCAAATAAATAAATAAAATCTTTAAAAAAAAAAAAAAATTGAGGGCCTGAACTGAATACTTGTTTTGGGGCTTCAGCAATTACTAAACTGAGCACTCGTATAGTCAGAGAATACCTATGTAGCTTCCTTACATTAGGGATGGAAGGAGTTCCACCTCAGTAAAACTACTTTGTCAAATTTATGTGCATTATAA
>NW_027996200.1:0-200 GCF_054177405.1 Leptonychotes weddellii
CTATAATGCACATAAATTTGACAAAGTAGTTTTACTGAGGTGGAACTCCTTCCATCCCTAATGTAAGGAAGCTACATAGGTATTCTCTGACTATACGAGTGCTCAGTTTAGTAATTGCTGAAGCCCCAAAACAAGTATTCAGTTCAGGCCCTCAATTTTTTTTTTTTTTTAAAGATTTTATTTATTTATTTGAGACAGAA
>NW_027996201.1:0-1018 GCF_054177405.1 Leptonychotes weddellii
AAATCAGTGGCATTCCTATACACCAACAACAAGACAGAAGAAAGAGAAATTAAGGAGTCGATCCCATTTACAGTTGCACCCAAAACCATAAGATACCTAGGAATAAATCTAGCCATTGAGGCTAAGAATCTGTACTCAGAAAACTATAAAATACTCATGAAAGAAATTGAGGAAGACACAAAGAAATGGAAAAACATTCCATGCTCATGGATTGGAAGAACAAATATTGTGAAGATGTCAATGCTACCTAGAGCAATCTACACATTCATTGCAATCCCTATCAAAATACTATCCACTTTTTTCAAAGAAATGGAACAAATAATCCTAAAATCTATATGGAACCAGAAAAGACCCCGAATAGCCAGCGGAATGTTGAAAAAGCAAAGCAAAGCTGGTGGCATCACAATTTCGGACTTCGAGCTCTATTACAAAGCTGTCATCATCAAGAGAGTATGGTACTGGCACAAAAACAGACACATAGATCAATGGAACAGAATAGAGAGCCCAGAAATGGACCCTCAACTCTATGGTCAACTCATCTTCGACAAAGCAGGAGAGAATGTCCAATGGAAAAAAGACAGTCTCTTCAACAAATAGTGTTGGAAAATTGGACAGCCACATGCAGAAGAATGAAACTGGACCATTTCCTTACACCACACACAAAAATAGATTCAAAATGTTTGAAAGACCTAAATGTGAGAGAGGAGTCCATCAAAATCCTTGTGGAGAATACAGGCAGCAACCTCTTCAACCTCCGCCGCAACAGCTTCTTAGAAACATCGCCAAAGGGAAGGGAAGCAAGGGCAAAAATGAACTGTTGGGACTTCATCAAGATAAAAAGCTTTTGCACAGCAAAGGAAACAGTCAACAAAACCAAAAGACAACCGACAGAATGGGAGAAGATATTTGCAAATGACATATCAGATAAAGGGCTAGTATCCAAAATCTATAAAGAACTTATCAAACTCAACACCCAAAGAACAAATAATCCAATCAAGAAATGGGCAGAAGACATGAA
>NW_027996202.1:0-200 GCF_054177405.1 Leptonychotes weddellii
GGGTGGCTCAGTTGGTTAAGCGACTGCCTTCGGCTCAGGTCATGATCCTGGAGTCCCAGGATCGAGTCCCGCATCGGGCTCCCTGCTCGGCAGGGAGTCTGCTTCTCCCTCTGACCCTCCTCCCTCTCATGCTCTCTGTCTCTCATTCTCTCTCTCTCAAATAAATAAATAAAATCTTTAAAAAAAAAAAAAAAAAAAAA
>NW_027996203.1:0-200 GCF_054177405.1 Leptonychotes weddellii
ATGGGGCGCCTGGGTGGCTCAGTCGTTAAGCGTCTGCCTTCGGCTCAGGTCATGATCCCAGGGTCCTGGGATCGAGCCCCGCATCGGGCTCCCTGCTCGGCGGGAAGCCTGCTTCTCCCTCTCCCACTCCCCCTGCTTGTGTTCCCTCTCTCGCTGTGTCTCTCTCTGTCAAATAAATAAAATCTTTAAAAAAAAAAAAA
>NW_027996204.1:0-200 GCF_054177405.1 Leptonychotes weddellii
GTAGACGAACCATGAGAGACGATGGACTCTGAAAAACAAACTGAGGGTTCTAGAGGGGAGGGGGGTGGGAGGATGGGTTAGCCTGGTGGTGGGTATTGAGGAGGGCACATTCTGCATGGAGCACTGGGTGTTATGCACAAACAATGAATCATGGAACACTACATCTAAAACTAATGATGTAATGTATGGGGATTAACATA
>NW_027996205.1:0-200 GCF_054177405.1 Leptonychotes weddellii
AGGGGGCGCCTGGGTGGCTCAGTTGGTTAAGCGACTGCCTTCGGCTCAGGTCATGATCCTGGAGTCCCGGGATCGAGTCCCGCATCGGGCTCCCTGCTCGGCAGGGAGTCTGCTTCTCCCTCTGACCCTCCTCCCTCTCATGCTCTCTGTCTCTCATTCTCTCTGTCTCAAATAAATAAATAAAATCTTTAAAAAAAAAA
>NW_027996206.1:0-200 GCF_054177405.1 Leptonychotes weddellii
GAGAGAGAGAGAGAGCGCGAGTAGGCAGAGCGACAGGCAGAGGGAGAGGGAGAAGCAAGCTCCCCGCTGAGCAGAGAGCCCCACAGAGGACAGACGGACATGGGGCTCGATCCCAGGATTCTGGGATCATGACCTGAGCCAAAGGCAGATGCTTCACCGACCGAGCCACCCAGATGCCCCTAATTTACTTCAGATCTTAA
>NW_027996207.1:0-200 GCF_054177405.1 Leptonychotes weddellii
AAGGGGCGCCTGGGTGGCTCAGTTGGTTAAGCGACTGCCTTCGGCTCAGGTCATGATCCTGGAGTCCCGGGATCGAGTCCCGCATCGGGCTCCCTGCTCGGCGGGGAGTCTGCTTCTCCCTCTGACCCTCCTCCCTCTCATGCTCTCTGTCTCTCATTCTCTCTGTCTCAAATAAATAAATAAAATCTTTAAAAAAAAAA
>NW_027996208.1:0-200 GCF_054177405.1 Leptonychotes weddellii
AGGAGCAAGATGGCGGAGGAGTAGGAGACCTGGATTTCGTCTCCTCTCAGGAATTCAGCTGGATAGGGATCAAACCATTCTGAACACCTACAAACTCAACAGGAGATCGAAGAAAGGAATAGCAACAACTCTCTGAACAGAAAAGCGACCACTTTCTGGAAGGTAGGACGTGCGGAGAAGTGAATCCGAGGCGATATTCG
>NW_027996209.1:0-200 GCF_054177405.1 Leptonychotes weddellii
GATACTATACTGCAGTGATTTGGACATTAGACTTTTATAGAAAAGGGCAATCAGAAAATGCTCAGACAACTTCTTCCTGAGCCTTAGCCACCTCCCCTTTTCGAGCAGTATAGCTCTCCAAAGGTAGTACTGCCCCTGAAACTTTCAAAGGGGATATGATGTGTACACATCCTATGTAAAATTGTGTGCTATGGGGAGAA
>NW_027996210.1:0-200 GCF_054177405.1 Leptonychotes weddellii
CGAATATCGCCTCGGATTCACTTCTCCGCACGTCCTACCTTCCAGAAAGTGGTCGCTTTTCTGATGAGAGAGTTGTTGCTCTTCTTTTCTTCAATCTCCTGTTGAGTTTGTAGGTGTTCAGAATGGTTTGATCCCTATCCAGCTGAATTCCTGAGAGGAGACGAAATCCAGGTCTCCTACTCCTCCGCCATCTTGCTCCG
>NW_027996211.1:0-200 GCF_054177405.1 Leptonychotes weddellii
TCGGGCGCCTGGGTGGCTCAGTTGGTTAAGCGACTGCCTTCGGCTCAGGTCATGATCCTGGAGTCCCGGGATCGAGTCCCGCATCGGGCTCCCTGCTCAGCAGGGAGTCTGCTTCTCCCTCTGACCCTCCTCCCTCTCATGCTCTCTGTCTCTCATTCTCTCTGTCTCAAATAAATAAATAAAATCTTTAAAAAAAAAAA
>NW_027996212.1:0-1018 GCF_054177405.1 Leptonychotes weddellii
CTGGGATCGAACCCCAGCTCCAGGGTTCACCAGCTGTGTGTCCTCAGGTAAATAGCTTAACCTCTCTGAGCCTCAGGTTCCTCATCTGAGAAGTGGTGGAGGCCCTGGTCCAGGTGAGCTGGGGGTCAGCACGGGAAACGCTGTGCTCCGAGCCTGGCACGAGGGGAGCGCTCACTTCCGAACAGCTTTATTCTCTTGGCGACAGTCGAGCTTTAGAGAAAAAAACAGGCAGGCCTGGGTCAAAATGCTGTCCCTGCTGCTTCCTGCCTCACTGAACCTCTCAGAGCCTCAGCTTCCTCCTCCGTGAAATGGGAAAGCACAGCCTCAGCCTTGGGATGAGATGGGGCCGGAACTGGCAATGGAGGGGGTGAATCGGACCCTGAAGGCCCCCACTCATGTGGTAACTGCTGGTTCCTTAACCCCCACCCCCAAGTCTATGAAGGGCGGGGTGGGGAGGGGCACAGAGCTGAAGTCCTGGTCATGACCCCAGTCCCACGCTCCAAGCCTCGGTTCCCTCAAAACGTTGCCCAGGTTATGGGGACCTGTAGGGACGGGGAGCTCACCACCCCCCAATTGGAGGGCGAGTCCCAGGGCTGACTGCGGAGGGCGAGGCAAGGAGCCCCGCGCTGCCGCAGCTCCCGGCACCAGCCCTGCAGGGCAGCCCGGGGCCACCCCCGGACAGGTGCCCTCAGCCCTGCGGGAGCGGTTTTCACGGGACCTCCGGCCACCACGGGACACGGGGAATCTGTGTGTCAAAGAGACAGCCATAAAAGATGAATAGAAGTAATAAAGAAAAAGGCAATCTAAAATCTCCCAGGAAAGGACAGGACCCATTTATCAACTTCTTTTTGAACCATTTGAAAAACCGACTCCTTAAACACAGTGTCTTCAGCTATTCATTCAGAGGGTGATGGAGCCGTGGGCCGTGGCCTGCAGGGCAGAGTCTGGAGAGCGGGGACCTCGCCTGTGGCTGCGATGTCCGGGGCGCAGCGGGTGACAATGTGGAGGGAAGGCCCCG
>NW_027996213.1:0-200 GCF_054177405.1 Leptonychotes weddellii
AGGGGCGCCTGGGTGGCTCAGTCGTTAAGTGTCTGCCTTCGGCTCAGGTCATGATCCCAGGGTCCTGGGATCGAGCCCCGCATCGGGCTCCCTGCTCCGCGGGAAGCCTGCTTCTCCCTCTCCCACTCCCCCTGCTTGTGTTCCCTCTCTCGCTGTGTCTCTCTCTGTCAAATAAATAAATAAAATCTTAAAAAAAAAAA
>NW_027996214.1:0-200 GCF_054177405.1 Leptonychotes weddellii
GACGATGGACTCTGAAAAACAAACTGAGGGTTCTAGAGGGGAGGGGGGTGGGAGGATGGGTTAGCCTGGTGGTGGGTATTGAGGAGGGCACATTCTGCATGGAGCACTGGGTGTTATGCACAAACAATGAATCATGGAACACTTCATCTAAAACTAATGATGTAATGTATGGGGATTAACATAAGAATAAAAAAAAAAGA
>NW_027996215.1:0-200 GCF_054177405.1 Leptonychotes weddellii
CCTGGGTGGCTCAGTTGGTTAAGCGACTGCCTTCGGCTCAGGTCATGATCCTGGAGTCCCGGGATCGAGTCCCGCATCGGGCTCCCTGCTCGGCAGGGAGTCTGCTTCTCCCTCTGACCCTCCTCCCTCTCATGCTCTCTGTCTCTCATTCTCTCTGTCTCAAATAAATAAATAAAATCTTTAAAAAAAAAAAAAAAGTA
>NW_027996216.1:0-200 GCF_054177405.1 Leptonychotes weddellii
AAGGCACTTCAGACACACTGGAAACAGTCTTAAATACTCCTGAAGGTATAAGTTCCCTTCAACTGGGGAAGGATTTTTTTTTTATGGTATTGTTATTTGGGGGGTGGAAGGTATTGAAACCCTTAGAAATGGCAGAAATGCTATCATAAGCATGATGAATTCTATTTATTAAACACTCAATAATTGCCAGCCCCTGGACG
>NW_027996217.1:0-200 GCF_054177405.1 Leptonychotes weddellii
CTGGGGCGCCTGGGTGGCTCAGTTGGTTAAGCGACTGCCTTCGGCTCAGGTCATGATCCTGGAGTCCCGGGATCGAGTCCCGCATCGGGCTCCCTGCTCGGCAGGGAGTCTGCTTCTCCCTCTGACCCTCCTCCCTCTCATGCTCTCTGTCTCTCATTCTCTCTGTCTCAAATAAATAAATAAAATCTTTAAAAAAAAAA
>NW_027996218.1:0-200 GCF_054177405.1 Leptonychotes weddellii
TTTAGGGCGCCTGGGTGGCTCAGTTGGTTAAGCAACTGCCTTCGGCTCAGGTCATGATCCTGGAGTCCCGGGATCGAGTCCCATATCGGGCTCCTTGCTCAGCAGGGGGTCTGCTTCTCCCTCTGATCCTCCCCCCTCTCATGCTCTCTCTCTCTGTCTCATTCTCTCTCTCAAATAAATAAATAAAATCTTTAAAAAAA
>NW_027996219.1:0-200 GCF_054177405.1 Leptonychotes weddellii
GGTGCCTGGGTGGGTCAGTCATTAAGCGTCTGCCTTCGGCTCAGGTCATGATCCCAGGGTCCTGGGATCGAGCCCCACATTGGGCTCCCTGCTCAGTGGGAAGCCTGCTTCTCCCTCTCCCACTCCCCCTCCTTGCGTTCCTGTTCTCGCTATCTCTCTCTCTGTCAAATAAATAAATAAAATCTTATAAAAAAAAAAAA
>NW_027996220.1:0-200 GCF_054177405.1 Leptonychotes weddellii
CTGGGTGGCTCAGTTGGTTAAGCGACTGCCTTCGGCTCAGGTCATGATCCTGGAGTCCCGGGATCGAGTCCCGCATCGGGCTCCCTGCTCGGCAGGGAGTCTGCTTCTCCCTCTGACCCTCCTCCCTCTCATGCTCTCTGTATCTCATTCTCTCTGTCTCAAATAAATAAATAAAATCTTTAAAAAAAAAAAAAAAAAAA
>NW_027996221.1:0-200 GCF_054177405.1 Leptonychotes weddellii
GGGAACCCTCCTACACTGTTGGTGGGAATGCAAGCTGGTGCAACCACTCTGGAAAACAGTATGGAGGTTCCTCAAAAAGTTGAAAATAGAGCTACCATACGATCCAGCAATTGCACTACTGGGTATTTACCCCAAAGATACAAATGTAGGGATCCGAAGGGGTATGTGCACCCCGATGTTTATAGCAGCAATGTCCACAA
>NW_027996222.1:0-200 GCF_054177405.1 Leptonychotes weddellii
CAGGCACTTCAGACACACTGGAAACAGTCTTAAATACTCCTGAAGGTATAAGTTCCCTTCAACTGGGGAAGGATTTTTTTTTTATGGTATTGTTATTTGGGGGGTGGAAGGTATTGAAACCCTTAGAAATGGCAGAAATGCTATCATAAGCATGATGAATTCTATTTATTAAACACTCAATAATTGCCAGCCCCTGGACG
>NW_027996223.1:0-6356 GCF_054177405.1 Leptonychotes weddellii
CATGAGAGACTATGGACTCCGGGAAACAAACTGAGGGTTTTAGAGGGGAGGGGGGTGGGGGGATGGGTTAGCCTGGTGATGGGTATTAAGGAGGGAACATATTGCTTGGAGCACTGGGTGTTATACACAATGAATCCTGTAACACTACATCAAAAACTAATAATGTAATGTATGGTGACTAACATAACAAAAAAATAGATACATATTACAAATACCCATCACCTTTTTACTCTTTTGGGGGGTCTCTGAGGAACAGAAGTTATTAATTTTAATTAAATCAAATTTATCTATCTTTAAAAAAAAGTATATAGAAACACATTTGCTCCTTTCCCAGACTGCCAATAAATATGAAGAAAATAGAAATGATTTAGAAGAGAATTATAAAAGTATAAATGTTTGGATTTTTTAGAATGGGAAAAAACATTTTGGTGGCAATTTCATAGTAATTTACATGAAAATATGAAGTTTTAATCTCAAAAGTAATAACTAGGTGGTTTGGCGGGTGGGAGGTTTGGGGATCCAGAGAAGCACTCCTATCTTTTGAATACCTACTATAACCTGTGTCATATGCTGCAAAGAGCTTCTGTTGTCTCATTTATTAGGCCTCATCTCTCTATTATAAATTAGGAACTCAGAGCTCTTAAGAAAAAACAATATGTGTAGTATTGCCAATAGTACAGTTAAAGGAAAATATAAAGTGTAACAAATTTTTTAGGTTATAAGGAGAAATGTTTACTAATGGTGAAAACTCTTAAGCATTGTGGTTGCTCATCTATGAAAATTTGCCAACTTCTTTTCCTTCTCTGGAAGCATTAAGCTTATTTTTGTGATGGTTTAAGAATGATTCTACCCAAAGGCAGAGGAGATGGACCTCATGAGCTTGCAAAGTTTCTTCTAAGTCTTAAGATCTTATAGTTTGGTATTTTTGTGATCTCAAAAGTGTCCTTATTTATTTCCTTTTCTCAAGGTGGATGATATAAATGCAGCTGTGATGGATTTGAAAGAGAAGAAGATTCGTAGTCTAAGTGAAGAGGCCAAAATAGGAGCACATGGAAAGCCAGTGATTTTTCTCCATCCTAAAGACTGTGGTGGTGTTCTTGTGGAATTGGAGCAAGCTTGATTTATATTTGCAAGAAACTTTAAAAATCCCCACCAAAATATACTGAAAATCCCCATTGAATTATACTCCAGCATTGAATCCTGCACTCCTTCCATCACTTAAGAGTTCACAATTAAAGAGGCACCTGACTGGCTCAGTCAGTGACTCTTTATCCCAGGGTTGTGAGTTCAAGCCTCACATTGGGTATGGAGATTACTTAAAAATAAAATCTTTTAAAAGAAGTTCAAAATTAAAAACTAAATTACAGGGGTGCCTGGGTGGCTCTGTCGATTAAGTTTCTGCCTTCGGCTCAGGTCATGATCCCAGGGTCCTGGGATCAGGCCCCATGTCAGGCTCCCTGCTCAGTGGGGAGTCTGTTTCTCTCTCTCCCTCCGCCCCTCCGCCCGCTTGTGCTCTCTTTCTCTCCCTCTCTCAAATAAATGGATAAAATCTTTTTTTTAAAAAGCTATATTACGGAAAGAGATTTTTAAATTGTATGTATGTGTAATAAATATCAATATATATAATTGACATATTTGTTAATTACTTTGGTTTTTGTCTGATTTGGAGGAATCCTTGATTATTAAATACTTAGGGAATATTATTAAAATCATAGAAATAAATTATTCTTGTCCAAAATGGGGTCATTGACTACAGTATGTTACTGTGTGAAAGAGTGTATCTGCACGCGTGCGCATGTGTATGTGAGTTGGGGTGGAGTTAGGAAAGGGCGCCTGATAGCTGCATAGCTACATATTTGGGACAGAGTGCTTTCTGAGGATGTCTTGGAGAGTTTTTTACACCGACTTTAAGGTTAAGGAGTTTTGACCTCAACGTTTTTGCTCTTCTACAACAATTCTTGTTCACAGGTTCCATATGGGCAGGTATTTTTGGTGCTAGTGCTAGATATATGAATAAGAAGTTTTGTGGAAAACTTCATTCATGATCTAGTGAGTGCATAGGTAGCTGAATTTTTTTATTCTTTATTTAAATTCAGTTTAGTTAACATACTGTATTACTAGTTTCAGGGGTAGAATTTAGTGATTCATCAGTTGCATATAACACCCAGTGCTTGTGACATCAAGTGCCCTCCTTAATGCCCATCATCCAGTTACCCCATCCCCCCAGCCACATTCCCTCCAGCAACACTGTTTGTTTCCTAGAGTTCAGCATCTCTTATGGTTTGCTTCCCTCTCTATTTTCATCTTATTTTGTTTTTTCTTCACTTCCCATATTTTCATGTTTTGTTTCTTAAATTCCACGTATGAGTGAAACCATATGATAATTGTCTTTCTCTGATTGAATTATTTTGCTTAGCATAAAACCCTCCAGTTCCATCCACATCATTGCAAACGTTAAGAGTTCATCCTTTTTGATGGCTGAGTAATATTCCATTGCACATATCTATACCACATCTTCTTTATCCATTCATTTGTTGATGGACATCTGGGCTCTTTCCATACTTTGGCTATTATGGACATTGCTGCTATAAACATTGGGGTTCAGGTGCCCCTTCAGATCACTGTTTGTATCCTTTGGGTAAATACCTAGTGGTGCAATCGCTGGGTCATAGGGTAGCTCTATTTTTAACTTTTTGAGGAACTTATACACTGTTTTCCAGAGTGGCTGTACCAGCTTGCATTCCCACCAGCAGTGTAAGAGGGTTCCTCTTTCTTCACATCCTTGCCAACATCTCTTATTTCCTGAGTTGTCAATTTTAGCCATTCTGACCAGTGTGAGGTGGTATCTTACTGTAGTTTTGAGCTGTATTTCCCTGATACTGAGTGATGTTGAACATTTTTTCATGTGTCTTTTGGCCATTTGTATGTCTTCTTTGGAAAAATGTGTTTGTTTCTTCTGCCCGTTTCCTGACTGGATTATTTGTTTTTTGGCTGTTGAGTTCAGTAAGTTTTTTTAATAGATTTTGGATACTAAACCCCTTATCAGATAAGTTATTTGCAAATATCTTCTCCTATTCTGTAGGTTGCCTCTTAGTTTTATTGATTGTTTCCTTTGCTGTGCAGAAGTTTTTTTTTTTATCTTGATGAAGTCCCAATAGTTCATTTTTGCTTTTGTTTCCCTTGCCTCCAATGACGTGTCTAGTAAGAAGTTGCTGCAGCCGAGGTCAAAGAGGTTGCTGCCTGTGTTCACCTCTAGGGTTTTGATGGTTTCTTGTTTCACATTTAGGTCTTTCATCCCTTTTTAATTTATTTTTGGTATAGTAAGAAAGTGGTCCAGTTTCATTCTCCTGCATGTGACTGTCCAATTTTCCCAACACCATTTGTTGAAGAGACTGTCTTTTTCCCACTGGATATTCTTTCCTGCTTTGTTAAAGATTAGTTGACCATAGAGTTGAGGGTCCATTTCAGGGCTCTCTATTCTGTTCCATTGATCTATGTGTCTGTTTTGTGCCAGTACATACTGTCTTTTTTTTTTTTTAAAGGTTTTTTTTTTTTAAGATTCTATTTATTTATTTGACAGAGAGAGACAGCGAGAGAGGGAACACAAGCAGGGGGAGTGGGAGAGGGAGAAGCAGGCTCCCGGCTGAGCAAGGAGCCCGATGCGGGGCTCGATCCCAGGACCCTGGGATCATGACCTGAGCCGAAGGCAGACGCTTAACCGACTGAGCCACCCAGGCGCCCTACATACTGTCTTGATGATGACAGCTTTGTAATAGAGCTTGAAGTCTGGAATCATGATGCTTCCAGCTTTGGTTTTCTTTTTCAACATACCTATAGTTATTTGGGGTCTTTTCTGGTTTCATACAAATTCTAGGATTGTTCCAGTTCTGTGAAAAATGTTGATATTTTGATAGGGATTACATTGAATGTGTAGATTGCTTTGGGTAGTACAGACATTTTAACATTTAACAATGTTTGTTCTTCCAATTCATGAGCATGGAATGTTCTTCCATTTCTTTTTGTTCTCTTCAATTTCTTTCATAAGTGTGCTGTACTTCTCAGAGTACATATCCTTTACGTCTTTGGTTAGGTTTGCTCCTAGGTATCTTATAGTTTCTGGTGCAATTGTAAACAGAATCGTTTCCTTGATTTCTCTTTCTTCTGCCTCATTGTTAGTGTATAGAAATGCAACAGATCTCTGTACATTGATTTTATATCCTGTGACTTTACTAAATTCCTGTATGAGTTCTAGCAATTTTGGGGTGGAGTCTTTTGGGTTTTCTACATAGAGGATCATGTCATCTGAAAATAGAGTTTGACTTCTTTGCCTATTTGGATGCCTTTTATTTCTTTTTGTTGTCTAATTGCTGAGGCTAGGACTTCTAGTACTATGTTGAACAACAGTGGTGAGAGGAAATCCCTGTCGTGTTCCTGACCTTAGGGGAAAACCTCACAGTTTTTCCCATTGAGGAAGATATTCGCTGTGGGTTTTTCATATATGGCTTTTGTGATATTGAAGTATGTTCCCTCTATCCCTACATGGCGAGGAGTTTTTATCAAGAAAGGATACTGTAGGGTCACCTGGGTGGCCCAGTTGGTTAAGCATCTGCCTTCAGCTCAGGTCATGATCCCAGGGTCCTGGGATTGAGCCCTGCATCAGGCTCCCTGCTCAACGAGGCATCTGCTTCTCCTTCTCCTTATCCCTCTGCACCTCCCTTCCACTTGTGCTCTCTCTCATGCACTTGCTCTCCCAAATAAATAAATAAAATCTTTTAAAAAAGGAAAGGATGCTGTTATTTTGTTAAATGCTATTTCTACATCTATTCAGAGGCTCATATGGTTCTTGTTCTTTCTTTTATTAATGTGGTGTATCACATTGATTGATTTGTGGATGTTGAACCACTCTTGCAGCCCAGAAATAAATCCCACTTAGTTATGGTGAATAATCCTTTTAATGTACTGTTGGATCCTATTAGCTAATATCTTATTGAGAATTTTTACAACCATGTTCATAAGGGACATTGGTCTGCAATTCTCCTTTTTAGTGGGATCTTTGTCTGGTTTTGGGATCAAGGTAATGCTGGCCTCATAGAATGAGTTTGGAAGTTTTCCTTCCATTTCTATTTTTTGGAACAGTTTCAGAAGAATAGGTATTCTTCTTAAATGTCTGGTAGAATTCCCCTGGGAAGCCATCCTGCCCTGGAATCTTGTTTGTTAGGAGATTTTTTATTACTGCTTCAATTTCTTTGCTGGTTATGGGTCTGTTCAGGTTTTCTATTTCTTCCTGTTTTAATTTGAGTAGTTTATGCATGTCTAGGAAGGCATCCATTTCTTCCAGATTGCCTAATTTGTTGTTATATAATTGCTCATAATATTCTCTTATAATATTTTCTATTTCTTCAGTGTTGGTTGTGATCTCTTCTCTTCGTGATTTTATTTATTTGGGTTCTTTCTCTTTTCTTTTTGTTAAGTCTGGCTAGGGGTTTATAGGTCTTATTAATTCTTTCGAAGAATCAGCTCCTAGTTTCATTGATCTGTTCTATTGGTTTTTAAAATTTCTATATCATTGATTTCTGCTTTAATCTTTATTATTTCTCTTCAGCTGGATTTAGGCTTTATAGCTCCTTTAGGTATAAAGTTTGGTTGTGTATTTGACACTTTTCTTGTTTCTTAATAAAGGCCTATATTGCAATATACTTCCCTCTTAGGACTGCCTTTGTTGCATCCCAAAGGTTCTGAACTGTTGTGTTTTCATTTTCATTTGCTTCCATGTATTTTTAAATTCTTCCTTAATTTCCTGGTTGACCCATTTATTCTTTAGTAGGATGCTCTTTAACCTCCTTCCAAATTTTTTCTTGTAGTTGGCTTCAAGTTTCAAAGCATTGTGGTCTGAAAATATGCAGGGAATGATCTCATTCTTTTGGTACCGGTTGAGACCTGATTTGTGACCCAGTATGTGATGTGTTCTGGAGACTGTTCCACGTGCACTCAAGAAGAATGTGTATTCTGCTGCTTTAGGATGCAGTGCTCTGAATATATCTGTTAAGTCCATCTGGTCCAGTGTGTCATTCAAAGCCCTTGTTTTCCTTGTTGATCTTCTGCTTAGATGATGTGTCCATTGCTGTGAGTGGGGTGTTAAAATCCCCTACTCTTATTGTTATCAATGAGTTTTTTAATTTTGTTATTAATTGGTTTATATATTTAGCTGCTCCCAAGTTAGGTGCAGAAATATTTACAATTGTTAGATCTTCTTGTTGGAAGACTCTTTTATTATGATATAGTGTCCTTCTACATTCCTTATTACAGTATTTGGTTTCAAATCTAGTTCGTCTGATACAAGGATTGATACTCCATCT
>NW_027996223.1:6456-12152 GCF_054177405.1 Leptonychotes weddellii
AAATATTTACAATTGTTAGATCTTCTTGTTGGAAGACTCTTTTATTATGATATAGTGTCCTTCTACATTCCTTATTACAGTATTTGGTTTCAAATCTAGTTCGTCTGATACAAGGATTGATACTCCATCTTTCTTTTGAAGTCCATTGGCATGATAATGGTTCTCCATCCCCTCACTTTCAATCTGGAGGTGTCTCTTTGTCTAAAATGAGTCTCTTGTAAAATTGATGTGTCTTGTTTTGCTATCCATTCTGATACCCTCTGTCTTTCGATTGGAGCTTTTCGTTCATTTACATTCAGAGTAATTACTGAAAGATATGAATTTAGTGCCATTGTATTACCTGTAAGGTCGCTGTTCCTGTAGATTATCTCTGTTCCTTTCTGGTCTTTGTTACTTTTCATCTCTCTCTTCACTCAAAGGATCCCCTTTAATATTTCTTGCATGGCTCCATTAGTGTTCACAAATTCTTTTAGTTTGTGTTTGTCCTCGAAACTCTTTATCTCTCCTTCTATTCTGAATTACAGCCTTGCTGGATAAAGTATTCCTGGCTGCATATTTTTCCCATTTAGCATGCTGAATATATCATGCTAGTCCTTTCTGACATGCCAGGTCTCTGTGGACAGGTCTGCTAACAGCCTTATGTGTCTACTCTTGTAGGTTAAGGACCCTTTGTCCCGAGCTGCTTTCAGGATTTTCTCTTTATCTTTGAAATTTGCAAGCATTACTATTATATGTTGAAGTGTTGACCTATTTTTATTGATTTTGAGGGGGGTTCTCTGTGCCTCCTGGACTTGAATGCCTGTTTTCTTCCCCAGATTAGGGAAGTTATCAGTTATAATTTGTTAAAATAGACCTTCTGTCCCTGTCTCCCTCTTCAACTTCTGGGACCCCTATTATCTGGATATTATTTCACTTTATGGAATCGCTGAGTTCTCTAAGTCTCCCTTCATGATCCGGTAGTTTCTCTCTTCCTTTCAGCTTCCTTATTTTCCATCATTTTATCTTTATCACTGACTCTTCTGCCTCATTTATCCTCACTCTTAAAGCCCCATTTGGGACTGCATCTCGGTAATAGCATTTTTAATTTCAACCTGACTAGATTTTAGTTCTTTTATTTCTACAGTAAGGGATTCTCTAGTGTCTTCTATGCTTTTTTCAACCCCAGCTAGTATCTTTATAATTGTTGTTTTAAATTCTAGCTCAGACATCTTACTTATATCCATATTAATTTTATCCTTGGCAGTGAGTTTCTTTTGGAGTGAATTTCTCTGTCTCATCATTTTGTCCAGAAAAGAATAGAAGAGAGAAAGAGAAAATACAACAATAACCACAATGACAGCAGAAACAAAACAAAACAAACCAGAAAAAAAAAACAGAAACAAAACAAGAAACAAAACAGAACAAAACAAAAAACTAGATCCTAGGTGTGTTTTGGTCTGCTTGTTAAACTAGATCCCAAAATAAGAAAGAAAACTTATATATATACAAAAATTAAGAAAATAAGATAAAATACAATGAAAGGAAACAATAAAACAATATGTATATATAATGTATATAAAAATAAAAATTCAAAAGAATTGAAAAAATAAGGAAATAACTGAAAAAATAATACTGAAAGACTTAAGAATAAAAAGCCCATGGGTGCTATATACTGTTGTCCCCAAGACCTGAAGCTTTGCAGCTCTCTATTATCAGTATACTTGGTGCGGGCCAGTTGTTCCTGCTGGTCTTCTCAGGGAGGGGCCTGTTGTGCTGATTCTTTGGTGCCCTTACCCTGGTGGAATTTTGCCTCCCTTGCCGGGGGTGGGGGTGGGGGTGGGGGTGGGGGGGTGAAGAGGACGGGCTCAGTGTAAGCAGCTCCAGATTCTACTATGTGGTGCTCTTTTGCTCCCTGAAGTCTTTCAGCACTGATGGGTGGGATGAAAATGGTGGTGCCCCTGTCTCTAGCCCTGAAGCTGAAAGTTCATGGCCTCCACTCTTCAGGGAACCCTCACAGAAAAGCAGTCAATCACTCTTGTCTCCCTGGTTTCCATCTGAACTCTGTGTTCACCCAGGCTGTGACCAAGCATTTTTATCTCGGGCACAAGACTGAGTTTCAAAAACCAAAGTTTACAGACTCCTTTGGCGTGAACCTGAGGTATTCCTCCTGGGGGAGGGAGGGGGGGATCTCACCATGCTTCCACCTTTTGCTGGGCCCTGGCCAGGAGAGCAGTCGTGTGACCATGCAGTCGTTCACCGTTTATGGCAACAGAAAGCAGAAAGCTGGGACCTAGACTTGCTATTTTCAGCCAACTTCCCCTCTCCCATGCCTGGGAACTCTGCTGCACTCAAGCACCCCCATTCTTCTTGTGACCCTGGGAATCCTGAGACAATGCTGTCCCACCTGGAATTCCAACCCACTCCACCACCTGAGCACCTTTAAGCCAGGGACACACCCCACTGTAGCAGACTTCTAAAAGTTTTGATTTTGCACTCCATTGTTTGTAATACTTTGTGGTAACCTTCTTAAGCAGGCTCCCTCCCCTCCACTGTATCCTCCAATATATTACCCTGGATTCAAGTCTCCGCACGTCTTACCTTCCAAAAAGTGGTCACTTTTCTATTTGTAGAATTGCAGCATTTCTTTTCTCGGATTTCTGATTGATTTCACAGGTGTTCAGAATAATTTGATAACTACCTATCTATATTTGAGGGACCAGAGAAATTTAAGGTCCCCTACTCCTCTGCCATCTTAACTCCTTCCCCTCTCAATTTTTTTTTTAGACACGGAGAGGGCAGTGAATTTGTAGGGTTATCTATCACTTCATGTGGTGGAACACCACAAATCCTAGAGGAAGATACAAAATAAATAGAAACCCATTGCCAAGAAGCTTATGGTCCAGTTGGGAAAACTACTTCATGAAATAAATGTAAATACTTAAAAAGCAACATGAATGAGTTGAAAGGAAAAGAAAAGAGAAAGGAATATAGATCTCAGAGGATGGGCTTAGTGGCATATCAGGTTAAAATATAATAGAAGTAATCAGGAGGAGTTTCAAGAATCATGGGTGGGTGAAATGCATAATGTATGGGAATGTGGCTAATGTCTTCAATTCATGGATGATTGGATGTTGAGTAAATGAGTAGTTGTGTACACATTGAGCTTGTTATGGAAGACAAGTACAACATCCGGTTATACTTGTCACTTAAAAGTTAAAAGCAAAAATCATAATATCTGATGTGGTTGTATGTATGCAGAGGTAATATTTAAGACAACTGTAACATAAGGGAGGTGGGAAGGATAATGGGACTTAAGTAGTGATTAAGTACCTACATTCCACTTGAAGAGGTACTTGTTGACACTAGTGGACTGTGATAAACTGCATATGTATATTGTAATCCCTAGTGCAACCACTGAAAATACTATACAAAGAATTACACTAAAATATGTAGATAAATCAAAATGGAATACTAAAGAATGCCCAAATAACCCAGTTGAAGACAGATAAAGAGAAACAGGAAAAAGAAAGAAAGAAAGAAAGGAAAGAAAGAAAGAAAGAAAGAAAGAAAGAAAGAAAGAAAGAAAGAAAGGAAGAAAATAATAAAATGATGAACCTACATCCTAATGTATCAATAATTACATTAAATGTAAATGGTCTAAGCATACCAATTAAAAGAGATTAAGTAAATGGATAAAGTACAAGACCCAGTCATATGCTATGTATAGGAAATTCACTTCAAATATAATGGTAGACAAAAAAATGAAAAATATATATACTCTGCAAATACTAATCTAAAGAAAGCTAGGGTGGCTGTAGGCTTCAGAACAAAAGAAAATTGCCAGGAACAAACAGGTACATAGCATATGATAAAAGTGCCAGATCATAAGAAAACATAACAATATATGTATGTGCACCAAACAACAGAGCTGAAAAATAATATGAAGCAAGAATTGAAAACAGGACTGGAAAAAAATAGATTAATTCACAGTTAAAATTGGGGATTTCATCACCTCTCTTGGTATTGAATAGAACCACCAAAAAAAAGTCAACAAGTACATTGAAGAATTGAACAGTACCATCCTGTGTACAGGATACACATTCTTTTCCAGCATGTATGGGACATTCACCAAGATAGACCGTATCTTAGGTCATAAAAAGAACATTAACATATTTTTAAAAAGTAAAACCATAAAAAAATATGCTTTGTGATCATAACTGAATTAAACTAGATATCACAGATAACAGGAAAAAATCTCCAGAAATTTGTAAATTTTACAGCAAACTTCTCTTTTTAAATTTAAATTTTAGTTAACATACAGTGCAATGTTGGCTTCAGTAATAGAATTTAGTGATTCATCTTACCTACAATCCCCAGTGCTCATCGCAAGTGCCATCTTTAATACCCATTACCCATCTAGCCCATCCCCACCCACCTCCATCCATCAGCCCTCAGTTTGTTCTCCATTGTTAAGAGTTTCTTATTTTTTTCCCTCTCTCCTTTTTTTCTTTTCCCCCTTCCCATATGTTCATCTGTTTTCTTCTTAAATTCCACAGATGAGTGAGATCATATGGTATTTGTCTTTCTCTGACTAACTTATTTCACTTAACATAATGCATTCTAGTTCCATCCAGGTCTTTGCAAATGGCAAGATTTCATTCTATATCACATCTTCTTTATCCATTCGTCAGTAATGAACATTTGGGCTCTCCATAGTTTGGCTATTGTTGATAATGGTCCTATAAACATCAGGATGAATGTATCCCTTCAAATATGTATTTTTGTATCCTTTGGGTAAATACCTAGTAGTGCAATTGCTGGATCATAGGATAGTTCTATTTTTTAACTTTTTGAGGAACCTCCATACCGTTTTTCAGAATGAACACAGCAAACTTCTAAATAATTAATGCATCAAAGATAAAATCTCAGGGAAGTAAAAAACATTGAGCTAAATGCAAATATATAATCTTTTTAATAAAATTCACTTTGTGAATTTAATTCATCAATTGATAATTTAATACAATTCTGTTTTCATAAGCAGAATAAAATGTGGTAGCAAAAAATAGTATGTGGCAATAGTTTGATAGCTTCATAGCATCCATTCATCATTTTCTCCCTAATAGAATTCTGACTCTGCTAGGTATCAATGCTTATTTGCACGCCCCTTCCTTCCCCCCCCCACACAGATAAGCCTCAGGTAGTCTTGTAGTTGGACTTAAATTACGTTCCCCTTGCCAATGATGGGTTCCATTCCCCTTGCCAGTGATGGGTTCCATTCCTCTTGCCAATGATGGGTTCTCTAATCTGTAACACCTCATTACGTTTTTCTAAAAATTTTATTTTTTTATATTTTTTAAAGATATGGTAATATTTTATTTTAAAATACAAAAATGCTTAAATTTTCTATAAAATTATAATTGAGACTTTATATATTGGAAATTATTGATATATCTAATTCTTCTGTGTGGAACATATATGTTTTTTCCTTTTAAGGGGCTTTCTTTTTAGAGCAGTTTTAGGTTCATAGTAATATTGAGCAGAAAGCACAGAGTACCCATATAACCCCTTCATCATAAATGCATAGCCTCCCCCCACTATCAACATCTGCATAAGAATGGTACATTTGTTAAAATTAATGAACCTACCTTAACACACCATTATCACTCAAATTTATGAAATTTGTTTCGTGATTGAGTTTACCTAAGGGTTTACTCTTG
>NW_027996224.1:0-1018 GCF_054177405.1 Leptonychotes weddellii
TTTTTAAAGATTTTATTTATTTATTTGAGACAGAGAGAATGAGAGAGACAGAGAGCACATGAGAGGGGGGAGGGTCAGAGGGAGAAGCAGGCTCCCTGCCGAGCAGGGAGCCCGATGCGGGACTCGATCCCAGGACTCCAGGATCATGACCTGAGCCGAAGGCAGTCGCTTAACCAACTGAGCCACCCAGGCGCCCCTGTATCCTGGTTTGTTAAGGGGGCTGTCGGGCTGTCCTGTACACTGCGGGGTGGTTAGCAGCATCCCTGGCTTCTACTCACTAGATGCCACTAGCAAACCCACTATACCAAAAAAAAAAAAAAAACCTTCTCCAGACGTTGCCAAACATCCCCCCAGGGTACGGGGGCAAAACTGTCCCTCACTGAAAGCCGTTGCTCTAGAGATACACAGCAAGGTGTCTTAGTCATCTTGTGCTGCTATAACAAAGCCCCATAGACTGGGTGCCTCAAACAATAGACAGTAGACATTTGTTTCTTGCAGACTGGATGATGGAAAGTTCAAGATCAAGATACAGCAGACTAAGTTCCTGGTGTTCCAGGCTTATAGACAGCATTTTTCTCTGGGTACGCTCACATGGCTGGTTCTCAGTGCATACGCATCCTCTTCTTCTTCTTTTTTTTTTTTTTAATTTTATAATGTTATGTTAGTCACCATACAATACATCATTGGTATTTGATGTAGTGTTCCATGATCCATTGTTTTCATATAACACCCAGTGCTCCATGCAGTACATGCCCTCCTTAATACCCATCACCGGGCTAACCAATCCCCCCTCCCCCCTCCCCTCTAAAACCCTGTTTGTTTCTCAGAGTCCATAGTCTCTCATGGTTTATCTCTCCCTCCAATTCCGCCCCCCATTTTTCCCTTCCTTCTCCTAATGTCCTCCATGCTATTCCTTATGTTCCACAAATAAGTGAAACCATATGATAATTGACTTTCTCTGCTTGACTTATTTCACTTAGCATAATCTCCTCCAGTCCCATCCATGTTGATGTAAAAG
>NW_027996225.1:0-200 GCF_054177405.1 Leptonychotes weddellii
AGGGCGCCTGGGTGGCTCAGTTGGTTGAGCGACTGCCTTCAGCTCAGGTCATGATCCCAGGGTCCTGGGATCGAGTCCCGCATCGGGCTCCCGGCTCGTCGGAGAGCCTGCTTCTCCCTCTCCCACTCCCCCTGCTTGTGTTCCCTCTCTCGCTGTGTCTCTCTCTGTCAAATAAATAAATAAAATCTTTAAAAAAAAAA
>NW_027996226.1:0-200 GCF_054177405.1 Leptonychotes weddellii
AGAGACAATGGACTCTGAAAAACAAACTGAGGGTTCTAGAGGGGAGGGGGGTGGGAGGATGGGTTAGCCTGGTGGTGGGTATTGAGGAGGGCACATTCTGCATGGAGCACTGGGTGTTATGCACAAACAATGAATCATGGAACACTTCATCTAGAACTAATGATGTAATGTATGGGGATTAACATAAGAATAAAAAAAAA
>NW_027996227.1:0-200 GCF_054177405.1 Leptonychotes weddellii
GGCGCCTGGGTGGCTCAGTCGGTTAAGCCACTGCCTTCGGCTCAGGTCATGATCCTGGAGTCCCTGGATCGAGTCCCGCATCGGGCTCCCTGCTCGGCAGGGAGTCTGCTTCTCCCTCTGACCCTCCCCCCTCTCATGTACTCCCTCTCTCTCATTCTCTCTCTCTCAAATAAAAATAAATAAAATCTTAAAAAAAAAAA
>NW_027996228.1:0-200 GCF_054177405.1 Leptonychotes weddellii
ATTTTTTTTTTTTTAAAGATTTTATTTATTTATTTGAGACAGAGAGAATGAGAGACAGAGAGAGCATGAGAGGGAGGAGGGTCAGAGGGAGAAGCAGACTCCCTGCCGAGCAGGGAGCCCGATGCGGGACTCGATCCCGGGACTCCAGGATCATGACCTGAGCCGAAGGCAGTCGCTTAACCAACTGAGCCACCCAGGCG
>NW_027996229.1:0-200 GCF_054177405.1 Leptonychotes weddellii
TACCAGAGCACATACCCTCCCCAGTGTCTATCACCCAGTCACCCCATCCCTCCCACCCCACCCCCCACTCCAGCAACCCTCAGTTTGTTTCCTGTGATTAAGAATTCCTCAGACCGCTCATTTGTGGTGGGCAGAAGCGGCAGAAGAAATCAAGTCCAAGGTGAATAGAAAACAGAAAACGCCTTACCAATGAACAGCAA
>NW_027996230.1:0-200 GCF_054177405.1 Leptonychotes weddellii
GCCTGGGTGGCTCAGTTGGTTAAGCGACTGCCTTCGGCTCAGGTCATGATCCTGGAGTCCCTGGATCGAGTCCCGCATCGGGCTCCCTGCTCGGCAGGGAGCCTGCTTCTCCCTCTGACCCTCCCCCCTCTCATGTGCTCTCTGTCTCTCTCATTCTCTCTGTCTCAAATAAATAAATAAAATCTTAAAAAAAAAAAAAA
>NW_027996231.1:0-200 GCF_054177405.1 Leptonychotes weddellii
GCCTGGGTGGCTCAGTTGGTTAGGCGACTGCCTTCGGCTCAGGTCATGATCCTGGAGTCCCGGGATCGAGTCCCACATCGGGCTCCCTGCTCGGCAGGGAGTCTGCTTCTCCCTCTGACCCTCCTCCCTCTCATGCTCTCTGTCTCTCATTCTCTCTGTCTCAAATAAATAAATAAAATCTTTAAAAAAAAAAAAAAAAA
>NW_027996232.1:0-200 GCF_054177405.1 Leptonychotes weddellii
CTGGGTGGCTCAGTTGGTTAAGCAACTGCCTTCGGCTCAGGTCATGATCCTGGAGTCCCGGGATCGAGTCCCGCATCGGGCTCCCTGCTCGGCAGGGAGTCTGCTTCTCCCTCTGACCCTCCTCCCTCTCATGCTCTCTGTCTCTCATTCTCTCTGTCTCAAATAAATAAATAAAATCTTTAAAAAAAAAAAAAAAGAAA
>NW_027996233.1:0-200 GCF_054177405.1 Leptonychotes weddellii
CCTGGGTGGCTCAGTTGGTTAAGCGACTGCCTTCGGCTCAGGTCATGATCCTGGAGTCCCGGGATCGAGTCCCGCATCGGGCTCCCTGCTCGGCGGGGAGTCTGCTTCTCCCTCTGACCCTCCTCCCTCTCATGCTCTCTGTCTCTCATTCTCTCTGTCTCAAATAAATAAATAAAATCTTTAAAAAAAAAAAAAGAAAG
>NW_027996234.1:0-200 GCF_054177405.1 Leptonychotes weddellii
GGGGCGCCTGGGTGGCTCAGTCGGTTAAGCGACTGCCTTCGGCTCAGGTCATGATCCTGGAGTCCCGGGATCGAGTCCCGCGTCGGGCTCCCTGCTCGGCGGGGAGTCTGCTTCTCCCTCTGACCCTCCTCCCTCTCATGCTCTCTGTCTCTCATTCTCTCTCTCTCAAATAAATAAATAAAATCTTTAAAAAAAAAAAA
>NW_027996235.1:0-1018 GCF_054177405.1 Leptonychotes weddellii
ATCCTCAAACATAAGGGCATTTTCTTCATACACCACTCTACAATGCCCAACAAAATTAGCAATATTTCCTTAAAATCATTTAATACCCAGATCATATTTGAATTTACCATAAGTCCTTTATTATTTTAACAATTGGTTTGTTTGAGTCAGAGTACAAATAAGGTACACACTTTTGATTGTTATGTCTCTTGAGTCCTTTTTAAGTATCCTTAATTTTTAAGTATCCTTAATCCCTTTTTTTACTCATGATATTAATCTTTCGAAAGACCAGTTAGTTGTTACAGTGAATACCCCTCATTCTGATTTGTCTGATCGCTTCTGAATGATGGCATTTAACCTGTTCTTCTCCTTGTATTTCCCATAAACTGGAAGTTAGAGTTAAGTCTTGATTAAGTTTGGGTTCAACATTTTCTTTTTATTTATTTATTTGACAGAGAGAGAGAGAGAGACAGCAAGAGAGGGGACACAAGCAGGGGGAATGGGAGAGGGAGAAGCAGGCTTCCCACTGAGCAGGGAGCCCAATGCCGCTCTCTGGGTTCAACATTTTCAACAAAAATACTTCATAGGTGGAGTTGGGTACTTCATATTACATCATATCAGGAGGCATATGCTTTGGTGTCTTGCAGTTTTAGAGACTCTCAGAGTGGTCCTCTGATCCTTCTGTCATAAAGTTGCATTTCCCCTTTATGTCCCTCAAATAATCAGTGGGGTGTTACTTTGATAACTTTTGAACATCCAGTTATCATTAGCCTTTCACTTAATTGGTTTTAGCAACTTTTGATGGTTGCCTGAGCAATGATTCCATGAGGGATTGCAAAATGGTAATTTTCTAATGCTGTAACTCTTTTTTTTTTTAAAGATTTTATTTATTTATTCATGAGAGACAGAGAGAGAGAGAGAAGCAGGCTCCCAAGGAGCAGGGAGCCCGATGCGGGACTCGATTCCAGGACCCTGGGATCATGACCTGAGCTGAAGGCAGACGCTTAACCATCTGAGCCACCCAGGCGCCCCTAATGCT
>NW_027996236.1:0-200 GCF_054177405.1 Leptonychotes weddellii
AACAAACTGAGGGTTCTAGAGGGGAGGGGGGTGGGAGGATGGGTTGGCCTGGTGGTGGGTGTTGAGGAGGGCACGTTCTGCATGGAGCACTGGGTGTTGTGCACGAACAATGAATCATGGAACACTTCATCTAGAACTAATGATGTAATGTATGGGGATTAACATAAGAATAAAAAAAAAATTCAAAAAAAAAAAAAAAA
>NW_027996237.1:0-200 GCF_054177405.1 Leptonychotes weddellii
AGATGAATGGATAAAGAAGATGTGGTCCATATATACAATGGAATATTACTCAGCCATCAGAAAGGATGAATACCCAACTTTTACATCAACATGGATGGGACTGGAGGAGATTATGCTAAGTGAAATAAGTCAAGCAGAGAAAGTCAATTATCATATGGTTTCACTTATTTGTGGAACATAAGGAATAGCATGGAGGACAT
>NW_027996238.1:0-200 GCF_054177405.1 Leptonychotes weddellii
ATGATCCTGGAGTCCCGGGATCGAGTCCCGCATCGGGCTCCCCACTCGGCGGGGAGTCTGCTTCTCCCTCTGACCCTCCCCTCTCTCATGTGCTCTCTCTCTGTCTCATTCTCTCTCAAATAAATAAATAAAATCTTTAAAAAAAAAAAAGAAGGTGGTGGTGGTGGTTTTCCCCCAGAATGCTGCCAGCTTTGTTGTGC
>NW_027996239.1:0-200 GCF_054177405.1 Leptonychotes weddellii
ATGGGGCGCCTGGGTGGCTCAGTTGGTTAAGCGACTGCCTTCGGCTCAGGTCATGATCCTGGAGTCCCGGGATCGAGTCCCGCATCGGGCTCCCTGCTCGGCAGGGAGTCTGCTTCTCCCTCTGACCCTCCTCCCTCTCATGCTCTCTGTCTCTCATTCTCTCTGTCTCAAATAAATAAATAAAATCTTTAAAAAAAAAA
>NW_027996240.1:0-200 GCF_054177405.1 Leptonychotes weddellii
TGGGCGCCTGGGTGGCTCAGTTGGTTAAGCGACTGCCTTCGGCTCAGGTCATGATCCTGGAGTCCCTGGATCGAGTCCCGCATCGGGCTCCCTGCTCGGCAGGGAGTCTGCTTCTCCCTCTGACCCTCCCCCCTCTCATGTGCTTGCTCTCTCTCATTCTCTCTCTCTCAAATAAATAAATAAAATCTTAAAAAAAAAAA
>NW_027996241.1:0-200 GCF_054177405.1 Leptonychotes weddellii
GGGGCGCCTGGGTGGCTCAGTTGGTTAAGCGACTGCCTTCGGCTCAGGTCATGATCCTGGAGTCCCGGGATCGAGTCCCGCATCGGGCTCCCTGCTCGGCAGGGAGTCTGCTTCTCCCTCTGACCCTCCCCCCTCTCATGTGCTCTCTCTCTCTCTCATTCTCTCTGTCTCAAATAAATAAATAAAATCTTTAAAAAAAA
>NW_027996242.1:0-200 GCF_054177405.1 Leptonychotes weddellii
GGGGCGCCTGGGTGGCTCAGTTGGTTAAGCGACTGCCTTCGGCTCAGGTCATGATCCTGGAGTCCCGGGATCGAGTCCCGCATCGGGCTCCCTGCTCGGCAGGGAGCCTGCTTCTCCCTCTGACCCTCCTCCCTCTCATGCTCTCTGTCTCTCATTCTCTCTGTCTCAAATAAATAAATAAAATCTTTAAAAAAAAAAAA
>NW_027996243.1:0-200 GCF_054177405.1 Leptonychotes weddellii
CCTGGGTGGCTCAGTTGGTTAAGCGACTGCCTTCGGCTCAGGTCATGATCCTGGAGTCCCTGGATCGAGTCCCGCATCGGGCTCCCTGCTTGGCAGGGAGTCTGCTTCTCCCTCTGACCCTCCTCCCTCTCACGCTCTCTGTCTCTCATTCTCTCTGTCTCAAATAAATAAATAAAATCTTTAAAAAAAAAAAAAAAAAA
>NW_027996244.1:0-200 GCF_054177405.1 Leptonychotes weddellii
ACAGGGGCGCCTGGGTGGCTCAGTTGGTTAAGCGACTGCCTTCGGCTCAGGTCATGATCCTGGAGTCCCGGGATCGAGTCCCGCATCGGGCTCCCTGCTCGGCAGGGAGTCTGCTTCTCCCTCTGACCCTCCTCCCTCTCATGCTCTCTGTATCTCATTCTCTCTGTCTCAAATAAATAAATAAAATCTTTAAAAAAAAA
>NW_027996245.1:0-200 GCF_054177405.1 Leptonychotes weddellii
GCCTGGGTGGCTCAGTTGGTTAAGCGACTGCCTTCGGCTCAGGTCATGATCCTGGAGTCCCGGGATCGAGTCCCGCATCGGGCTCCCTGCTCGGCAGGGAGCCTGCTTCTCCCTCTGACCCTCCCCCCTCTCATGTGCTCTCTGTCTCTCTCATTCTCTCTGTCTCAAATAAATAAATAAAATCTTTAAAAAAAAAAAAC
>NW_027996246.1:0-1018 GCF_054177405.1 Leptonychotes weddellii
CCTCCTGGGTTTGCTTTCATGATTAACTGTGACTCTCTGTGTAAATCACATGGTGATAATCCCTGAGACATGTTAATGTTCCACTGTTGATACCATTATCATCTTAAGCCCTTCTTTGCTTTATAAACCCAAGTCAAGAAACATCCTTGACAATATACTTTTGAGAACATCTGTGATTATCTCCTTAGGATAAACTCCTAAAAAAATTGTCTGTGTCATAATATAAGCACATTTAAATTGTGGAGATAGTTTACAAAAACACCTGTTAAAAATTGTATCCCAGTGTTCACTCCCATCAACCTATATGATGGTGTTTTCCTGACCCTCTGATGGACACTCTCATCCCTTACTTTCACCTTTGCCAAGGTCATTGATTCTAAGTTTTGTTCCTGTTACTTATTCCACATTCTCATATTTATGTTTACTTATTACCAATACAATTTGTTTTTGTAAATTTGTACAAATTTGTTTGACATTTCATTTCCTCCTTTCCAAATTGTTTTCTAACATTTTTTAGTTCCTTTTTTCTTCCTTTTCCTTTTTAAAATATTTGAGTGCATTTGATACACAATGTTCCATTCCTGGGGCGCCTGGGTGGCTCAGTTGTTAAGCATCTGCCTTCAGCTCAGGTCATGACCCAGGGTCCTGGGATCGAGCCCCGCATCAGGCTCCCTGATCAGCGGGAAGCCTGCTTCTGCTTCTCCCACTCCCTCTGCTTGTGTTCCCTCTTGCTGTGTGTCTCTCTCTGTCAAATAAATAAAATCTTTAAAAAACAAAAAACAATGTTCCATTCCTTTCAGGTGTATAGCATAGTGCTTCGTCATATAATCCAAACACTTCCACCCTTGGGTATTTACCCAAAGAAAATGGAAACACCAATTCTATAATTATGTTTTGAATGTGTTGCAGCTATTTTAAAATATGGAATTTAACAGAGAAGAAACAGCAGCCTGCCAACATCAGGAGCTGGTCTGACACTGACAACTAGGCTCAGTGTGGTCAGAAGCTGGCTAATGTC
>NW_027996247.1:0-200 GCF_054177405.1 Leptonychotes weddellii
GGGGCGCCTGGGTGGCTCAGTCGGTTGAGCGACTGCCTTCGGCTCAGGTCATGATCCTGGAGTCCTGGGATCGAGCCCCACATCGGGTTCCCGGCTCGGCGGGGAGCCTGTTTCTCCCTCTGACCTTCCCCCCTCTCATGCTGTTTCTCTCTCGCTCGCTCTCTAATAAATAAATAAATAAAATCTTTAAAAAAAAAAAA
>NW_027996248.1:0-200 GCF_054177405.1 Leptonychotes weddellii
TCACCCAGGCGCCCCTATAGCTAATTTTTTTGATCATGCATCTCTAGTAATATTTTTAAGCCCACATCCTCAAATGTGATATTTACCTAAATATATGTCTGTACTAATACATTATGTACATTATAAAATATTTGCAAATTTTTAAATTAAAAAGATGAAATTAAAAACTACTTTCCTAACATTTAAAATTTTATTTATGA
>NW_027996249.1:0-200 GCF_054177405.1 Leptonychotes weddellii
CCACCCAGGCGCCCCTATAGCTAATTTTTTTGATCATGCATCTCTAGTAATATTTTTAAGCCCACATCCTCAAATGTGATATTTACCTAAATATATGTCTGTACTAATACATTATGTACATTATAAAATATTTGCAAATTTTTAAATTAAAAAGATGAAATTAAAAACTACTTTCCTAACATTTAAAATTTTATTTATGG
>NW_027996250.1:0-200 GCF_054177405.1 Leptonychotes weddellii
TAGGGCGCCTGGGTGGCTCAGTTGGTTAAGCGACTGCCTTCGGCTCAGGTCATGATCCTGGAGTCCCGGGATCGAGTCCCGCATCGGGCTCCCTGCTCGGCGGGGAGTCTGCTTCTCCCTCTGACCCTCCTCCCTCTCATGCTCTCTGTCTCTCATTCTCTCTGTCTCAAATAAATAAATAAAATCTTTAAAAAAAAAAA
>NW_027996251.1:0-200 GCF_054177405.1 Leptonychotes weddellii
TAGGGCGCCTGGGTGGCTCAGTTGGTTAAGCGACTGCCTTCGGCTCAGGTCATGATCCTGGAGTCCCGGGATCGAGTCCCGCATCGGGCTCCCTGCTCAGCAGGGAGTCTGCTTCTCCCTCTGACCCTCCTCCCTCTCATGCTCTCTGTCTCTCATTCTCTCTGTCTCAAATAAATAAATAAAATCTTTAAAAAAAAAAA
>NW_027996252.1:0-200 GCF_054177405.1 Leptonychotes weddellii
AGGGCGCCTGGGTGGCTCAGTTGGTTAAGCGACTGCCTTCGGCTCAGGTCATGATCCTGGAGTCCCTGGATCGAGTCCCGCATCAGGCTCCCTGCTCGGCAGGGAGCCTGCTTCTCCCTCTGACCCTCCCCCCTCTCATGTGCTCTCTCTCTCTCATTCTCTCTGTCTCAAATAAATAAATAAAATCTTTAAAAAAAAAA
>NW_027996253.1:0-200 GCF_054177405.1 Leptonychotes weddellii
GGGCCTGGTGGTGGGTATTGAGGAGGGCACATTCTGCATGGAGCACTGGGTGTTATGCACAAACAATGAATCATGGAACACTACATCTAAAACTAATGATGTAATGTATGGGGATTAACATAAGAATAAAAAAAGTAATAAATGAGTTTTCCATTATTTAGGACAACTCTTGGGTTTTAGCAATTTAAGGAAAAGATAAC
>NW_027996254.1:0-200 GCF_054177405.1 Leptonychotes weddellii
AGACGATGGACTCTGAAAAACAAACTGAGGGTTCTAGAGGGGAGGGGGGTGGGAGGATGGGTTAGCCTGGTGGTGGGTATTGAGGAGGGCACATTCTGCATGGAGCACTGGGTGTTATGCACAAACAATGAATCATGGAACACTTCATCTAAAACTAATGATGTAATGTATGGGGATTAACATAAGAATAAAAAAAAAGG
>NW_027996255.1:0-200 GCF_054177405.1 Leptonychotes weddellii
GGGGGGCGGAGCAAGATGGCGGAGGAGTAGGAGACCTGGATTTCGTCTCCTCTCAGGAATTCAGCTGGATAGGGATCAAACCATTCTGAACACCTACAAACTCAACAGGAGATCGAAGAAAAGAAGAGCAACAACTCTCTCATCAGAAAAGCGACCACTTTCTGGAAGGTAGGACGTGCGGAGAAGTGAATCTGAGGCAA
>NW_027996256.1:0-200 GCF_054177405.1 Leptonychotes weddellii
CCAGGGGGCGGAGCAAGATGGCGGAGGAGTAGGAGACCTGGATTTCGTCTCCTCTCAGGAATTCAGCTGGATAGGGATCAAACCATTCTGAACACCTACAAACTCAACAGGAGATCGAAGAAAGGAATAGCAACAACTCTCTGAACAGAAAAGCGACCACTTTCTGGAAGGTAGGACGTGCGGAGAAGTGAATCCGAGGC
>NW_027996257.1:0-1018 GCF_054177405.1 Leptonychotes weddellii
ACTACGGAGTATGGCTTATGGAAGGATTCTCTGTTTCTGGTAGACCTGCTGTGCTGTGGAGCCATCCTCTTCCCAGTGGTGTGGTGAGTACCCGCAGGGAGGGGGGCCACGGTGCACCCCGGGGCTCGTGTGCCAAACAAGACCAGGCCGCTGAACCAGCCTTTCGCAAACGGGTCCGAGTCACACGGGGCATCTGTGTGACAGATGCAGCTTCCTGGGTCCCCAGGCTGACCTGGGTCAGTCCCCAGGAGGAGGAGCCTGGAGTTCGTGTCTTTACGCAGTTCCTCAGTGCGTTCCGATAGAGCTGATCTGGCACCGTGGCTTTTAGCCCAGATTAGACAATAGGGAAGGGTCTGGAAATGAGAGCTCAGCAGCAGCGTAACCTAGCAGCATGATTTGGAGGGAAGGGAGTTGAAATCCCATAAATAGCCTTTTCTTGCCAGGTTAGACGGAAGGTGCGGGAGTGCATGAACATGAACTCGTGAGAGTCCCAGCACATGAACACATAGGTATCTTCAGAACGGCAGGCTGTAGCTGCATCCATTGTGCTTCAGTTCTGTAAAGAAACATCAGTACCACGTCAGTGGTTGATGAGAGAAGATATCCTTGTTAAATCTTATGCCAAGTGAAGGGAATTACTGGTTTGGTAGGAAGCAAGTAGAGGAAAAAGGGCTGGCAGAAATAAAACACTCATTCTTACAGTGATCCAGTTCCATGACTGAAAGCAGTTACTTCTTTTGGAATAAAGTTTTTCTTTGTATTTAAATTTTTTTTAAGGTGTTATTTACTTGACAGAGGGTGAGCAGAAGCAGGGGGAGCGGCAGGCAGAGGCAGAGGGAGAAGCAGGCTGCCCGCTGAGCAGGGAGCCCGATGTGGGGCTCGATCCCAGGACCCCGGGACCATGACCCGAGCTGAAGACAGACGCTTAGCAGACTGAGCCACCCAGGCGCCCCTGGAATAAAGTTTTTAAAAATATATTTACCTGCTTTCTATTAGAAATGAGGTAGTCCACAGTGCA
>NW_027996258.1:0-200 GCF_054177405.1 Leptonychotes weddellii
ATTTTTTTTTTTAAAGATTTTATTTATTTATTTGACAGAGAGATAGACAGAAGAGCACAAGCAGAGGGAGTGGCAGAGGGAGAGGGAGAAGCAGGCTCTGCACTGAGCAGGGAACCCGATGCGGGACTCGATCCCAGGACCCTGAGATCATGACCTGAGCCGAAGGCAGACGCTTAACCATCTGAGCCACCCAGGCGCCC
>NW_027996259.1:0-200 GCF_054177405.1 Leptonychotes weddellii
AGGGCGCCTGGGTGGCTCAGTTGGTTAAGCGACTGCCTTCGGCTCAGGTCATGATCCTGGAGTCCCGGGATCGAGTCCTGCATCGGGCTCCCTGCTCGGCAGGGAGTCTGCTTCTCCCTCTGACCCTCCTCCCTCTCATGCTCTCTGTCTCTCATTCTCTCTGTCTCAAATAAATAAATAAAATCTTTAAAAAAAAAAAA
>NW_027996260.1:0-200 GCF_054177405.1 Leptonychotes weddellii
GAACTGCAAATTCTGACTTTGCACTCCCACTATGTCCCGTCACGATAGCTAATGCAAACCACGGTGGTGAGGCCAGGAAGACACCCCAACAATGAAATGCATGAAAGCTTCAGTAATAAAATACCAATATAAGATTTCCTCATTTTAATAAATCCCTTACCGAGTTCCCAGGGAGAAATTAACTAACAAAATTAATCTCC
>NW_027996261.1:0-200 GCF_054177405.1 Leptonychotes weddellii
GGCGCCTGGGTGGCTCAGTCGTTAAGCGTCTGCCTTCGGCTCAGGTCATGATCCCGGGGTCCTGGGATCGAGCCCCGCATCGGGCTCCCTGCTCCGCGGGAAGCCTGCTTCTCCCTCTCTCACTTCCCCTGCTTGTGTTCCCTCTCTCACTGTGTCTCTCTCTGTCAAATAAATAAATAAAATTAAAAAAAAAAAAAAAA
>NW_027996262.1:0-200 GCF_054177405.1 Leptonychotes weddellii
CGGCTCACAGCTACCATTTACCGAGTGTTGACTCTTGCGAGGGGTTCACTTGTGCCATCTCATTGAATCCTCCCAGGGATCCAGTGCTCATTTTACAAGAAAGAAACTCCACTTCAGCACACCTGGGTCATGGAGACCAGCTAAGGATAAGAGACCAGACCCCCTCCCGCCCCCCTGCATCCATCAAGCCTTTGCAAGTA
>NW_027996263.1:0-200 GCF_054177405.1 Leptonychotes weddellii
CACTTGCAAAGGCTTGATGGATGCAGGGGGGCGGGAGGGGGTCTGGTCTCTTATCCTTAGCTGGTCTCCATGACCCAGGTGTGCTGAAGTGGAGTTTCTTTCTTGTAAAATGAGCACTGGATCCCTGGGAGGATTCAATGAGATGGCACAAGTGAACCCCTCGCAAGAGTCAACACTCGGTAAATGGTAGCTGTGAGCCA
>NW_027996264.1:0-200 GCF_054177405.1 Leptonychotes weddellii
TGGACGAACCATGAGAGAAGATGGACTCTGAAAAACAAACTGAGGGTTCTAGAGGGGAGGGGGGTGGGAGGATGGGTTGGCCTGGTGGTGGGTATTGAGGAGGGCACGTTCTGCATGGAGCACTGGGTGTTGTGCACGAACAATGAATCATGGAACACTTCATCTAGAACTAATGATGTAATGTATGGGGATTAACATAA
>NW_027996265.1:0-200 GCF_054177405.1 Leptonychotes weddellii
TGGGCGCCTGGGTGGCTCAGTTGGTTAAGCGACTGCCTTCGGCTCAGGTCATGATCCTGGAGTCCCGGGATCGAGTCCCACGTCGGGCTCCCTGCTCAGCAGGGAGTCTGCCTCTCTCTCTGACCCTCCCCCCTCTCATGCTCTCTATCTCATTCTCTCTCTCAAATAAATAAATAAAATCTTTAAAAAAAAAAAAAAAA
>NW_027996266.1:0-200 GCF_054177405.1 Leptonychotes weddellii
CTGGGTGGCTCAGTTGGTTGGGCGACTGCCTTCGGCTCAGGTCATGATCCTGGAGTCCCGGGATCGAGTCCCGCATCGGGCTCCCTGCTCGGCAGGGAGTCTGCTTCTCCCTCTGACCCTCCTCCCTCTCATGCTCTCTGTCTCTCATTCTCTCTGTCTCAAATAAATAAATAAAATCTTTAAAAAAAAAAAAAAAAGAA
>NW_027996267.1:0-200 GCF_054177405.1 Leptonychotes weddellii
ATTTTTTTTTTAAAGATTTTATTTATTTATTTGACAGAGAGAGACACAGCGAGAGAGGGAACACAAGCAGGGGGAGTGGGAGAGGGAGAAGCAGGCTCCCCGCAGAGCAGGGAGCCCGATGCGGGACTCGATCCCAGGACCCTGGGATCATGACCTGAGCTGAAGGCAGTCGCTTAACCAACTGAGCCACCCAGGCGCCC
>NW_027996268.1:0-1018 GCF_054177405.1 Leptonychotes weddellii
GGGGGTTTTCTATTTTTCTCAGAGCACATTCCCAGCAGATTCAAGCTATCCTCAAGACTGTATTCGAACCTCAAGAGTTAGTGTAGATTTATCCATTCATTATAAGGTGAATTTGGTTTTCAGTTGTTGAAAATGATTTTTAGAAGGTGATCTTGTGAGTTGTGAGATGAAGACAGATAACTAGGAATTCACAATGACCCGTCTCAGGTGGGTGAGGATATTGCAGAAGACTCACAGAATCAGTGTCATGGCAGACAAAGCAAGAGGACATGGGGACCTAGACTATGAAGAATGGAAGGAATAGTGATGAGCAGTTCCAGTTTGCTGACCCCCAGGAGGGGTGATGTGCCTTCGCCAGCAATGGAGCTGCTGGGAGAAATTTCTTGGCCTTGGACGAAGGTCCTCCTCCACTCCTACACCCACTCCTGTTCCTTTTATTTTCCTACTAGATTTCAGATGTCCAAATGTTGTTGGGAGGAACTAAAAGGAAGAGGCTCAAAAAGAATAGAAGGGTGAAAAGATAAATGAAAGGAAAACTCAGTTACACTTTGCCACACACATCAAAAGAAGGAGCAGGTCTGTTTGGACAGCCTCTTCTGTAACAACAAACACAATTTTTTTTACCATTGACTGAGACTCCCAGTATGGGATTTGAAAAGCAGCTCTCTCTGTGCCATAACCCTGGGGGTTTTGTGAGGAGGACTAAATATCACTCTCCTTTTCCACCAACCCCTTACTGTTTCAATCGCTCTATTAAAATTATTTGCACTCACTTAGCTTTTACTATCTTTTTTCTGTGAGGATGGAGAGTATGCTTCATAATTCCCTACTTGTTCCCTTTACTCAATACACTGCATTGAATAGTATTCTACAATTAGCTACTTATTGCTATGGATCATAACAACAGCCATAATCACAGCGGAGAAGAGCTATTGGATTTGGCTAGAAAAAAATGTGATTGATAAACCTAGTGAAGAGGATAATGGATGAAGTAATTAAATTGTAATTGGAAAAAAAA
>NW_027996269.1:0-200 GCF_054177405.1 Leptonychotes weddellii
AATTCTTTTTTTTTTTTTTAAAGATTTTATTTATTTATTTGAGACAGAGAGAATGAGAGACAGAGAGCATGAGAGGGAGGAGGGTCAGAGGGAGAAGCAGACTCCCTGCCGAGCAGGGAGCCCGATGCGGGACTCGATCCCGGGACTCCAGGATCATGACCTGAGCCGAAGGCAGTCGCTTAACCAACTGAGCCACCCAG
>NW_027996270.1:0-200 GCF_054177405.1 Leptonychotes weddellii
TAACCATTGCATTGCCATCCACCCACCCACCCATCCATCCACCCATCCACCCATCCATCCACCCAGCCATCCATCCATCCACCCATCCATCCATCCATCCATCCATTCATCCATCCTTGTGGCATTTACTGAGTGCCAAGTATGCTCCAGACATTGACCTGATTAAGGGAATACAAAGTATTTTTTGGAAGCAAAAAGCA
>NW_027996271.1:0-200 GCF_054177405.1 Leptonychotes weddellii
ATTCTTTTTTTTTTTTTTAAAGATTTTATTTATTTATTTGAGAGAGAGAATGAGATAGAGAGAGCATGAGAGGGGGGAGGGTCAGAGGGAGAAGCAGACTCCCCGCTGAGCAGGGAGCCCGATGCGGGACTCGATCCCGGGACTCCAGGATCATGACCTGAGCCGAAGGCAGTCGCTTAACCAACTGAGCCACCCAGGCG
>NW_027996272.1:0-200 GCF_054177405.1 Leptonychotes weddellii
ATGATACAGACATTAAAATATTATATACATTTATTTATTTTATTTTTATTTTTTTTGCATTTTTTTAAAAAATTTTATTATGTTAGTCACCATACATCATTGGTTTTTGATGTGGTGATCCATGATCCATTGTTTTCGTATAACACCCAGTGCTCCATGTAGTACGTGCCCTCCTTAATACCCATCACCGGGCTAACCAC
>NW_027996273.1:0-200 GCF_054177405.1 Leptonychotes weddellii
ATTTGGGCGCCTGGGTGGCTCAGTTGGTTAAGCGACTGCCTTCGGCTCAGGTCATGATCCTGGAGTCCCGGGATCGAGTCCCGCATCGGGCTCCCTGCTCGGCAGGGAGTCTGCTTCTCCCTCTGACCCTCCTCCCTCTCATGCTCTCTGTCTCTCATTCTCTCTGTCTCAAATAAATAAATAAAATCTTTAAAAAAAAA
>NW_027996274.1:0-200 GCF_054177405.1 Leptonychotes weddellii
AGAGACGATGGACTCTGAAAAACAAACTGAGGGTTCTAGAGGGGAGGGGGGTGGGAGGATGGGTTAGCCTGGTGATGGGTATTGAGGAGGGCACATTCTGCATGGAGCACTGGGTGTTATGCACAAACAATGAATCATGGAACACTACATCTAAAACTAATGATGTAATGTATGGGGATTAACATAAGAATAAAAAAAAT
>NW_027996275.1:0-200 GCF_054177405.1 Leptonychotes weddellii
AGCGTGGCCAGACGAGCTGACCGCAGAATGAGCACACTGTGGGGACCCATCAATTCTCACTTTATTTCCCTGTGCGCCGAGTGCACGTACATGATAGATCAACAATTGGAATGGAACCTTTCCTGATAGGCTTCCTGATTTTTTTTTCCCCCACCACGAGCCGATAAAGTGACTGTTGAACGTCCGTTTTCCCGCAAAAT
>NW_027996276.1:0-200 GCF_054177405.1 Leptonychotes weddellii
GGGCGCCTGGGTGGCTCAGTTGGTTAAGCGACTGCCTTCGGCTCAGGTCATGATCCTGGAGTCCCTGGATCGAGTCCCGCATCGGGCTCCCTGCTCGGCAGGGAGCCTGCTTCTGCCTCTGACCCTCCCCCCTCTCATGTGCTCTCTCTCTCTCTCATTCTCTCTGTCTCAAATAAATAAATAAAATCTTTAAAAAAAAA
>NW_027996277.1:0-200 GCF_054177405.1 Leptonychotes weddellii
GCGCCTGGGTGGCTCAGTTGGTTAAGCGACTGCCTTCGGCTCAGGTCATGATCCTGGAGTCCCGGGATCGAGTCCCGCATCGGGCTCCCTGCTCGGCGGGGAGTCTGCTTCTCCCTCTGACCCTCCTCCCTCTCATGCTCTCTGTCTCTCATTCTCTCTCTCTCAAATAAATAAATAAAATCTTTAAAAAAAAAAAAAAA
>NW_027996278.1:0-200 GCF_054177405.1 Leptonychotes weddellii
AGCGTCTGCCTTCGGCTCAGGTCATGATCCCAGGGTCCTGGGATCGAGTCCCACATCGGGTTCCCTCCTCGGCGGGAAGCCTGCTCTCCCTCTCCCACTCCCGCTGCTTGTGTTCCTGCTCTCGCTATCTCTGTCTCTGTCAAATAAATAAATAAAATCTTAAAGAAAAAAAAAAAGTTAAAAGGTATATTGTACTCCCT
>NW_027996279.1:0-1018 GCF_054177405.1 Leptonychotes weddellii
TAATCATGGAACACTGCATCAAAAACTAATGATGTAATGTATGGTGATTAACATAATAAAATAAAATTTAAAAAATTTAGAGGCCACATTTTAATAATAAATACTCTATAAATATGAAGTATTAAGTCTTAAGATTTTAATGTATAGTGTCCATATTGAGTAGGGTCATGGGGAATATCCATGTAAGACATCTCAAAATTTCAGTGCGTTCTGCTTTATGGCTATATGAAATGTTTTTTTTTTAAAATATTTTATTTACTTATTTTACAGAGAGAGAGCACAAGCAGGGGGAGTGGCAGGCAGAGGGAGAGGGAGAAGCAGGCTCCCCGCCAAGCAAGTGCCCGATGTGCGGCTTGACCCCAGGACCCTGGGATCATGACCTGAGCTGAAGGCAGTTAACTGACTGTGCCACACAGGTGCCCCATATGAAGCTTTTTTTATGAACTTTGCTTCCCGAGATGACATTATGAAATCTGTTTTTGCTATGGAAAAGCAATAATGCTTCCTCTCAATTTCACAAATCTAAATATGCAATGTTTATGATCCTCCTTGCACTCACTATCCTCCAAATGAAATACTTCCTCATATTTAATGTTAATGGTTAAACAATCATCTTTCAATGTGCATCTAGTTGACTGTGTGTTCATTATCTTTCATATCAGCATTGTCCATCTTCAGTTATAGGTATAGATCATACCTGAAGTTCACATCTCCATATCTTATGTTGAATACAACCAATGGCTAACACAATGCTCAGAAAAATGATCAGCCCAGGCCTAGATGATTGCGATTTTCAATGACAGGAACCTCTCAACATGAAAAAGGGGAATATAAGGTCATCATTCTACCTCTAGACAGACCTTACAATACTTCAATCACTTCCAGACAGGTAACAAATTTCTTTCCCCATTTTTGCTGGGATATTGTGAGTTGCTTATTACTTCTCTTTTATAGGCAATTGATTTTTCTTATGTGCTCCATGTCATCCTTACCGTCTGAGTAATGTTAATGCACCCTC
>NW_027996280.1:0-200 GCF_054177405.1 Leptonychotes weddellii
GATGGACTCTGAAAAACAAACTGAGGGTTCTAGAGGGGAGGGGGGTGGGAGGATGGGTTGGCCTGGTGGTGGGTATTGAGGAGGGCACGTTCTGCATGGAGCACTGGGTGTTATGCACAAACAATGAATCATGGAACACTTCATCTAGAACTAATGATGTAATGTATGGGGATTAACATAAGAATAAAAAAAAAAAAAGA
>NW_027996281.1:0-200 GCF_054177405.1 Leptonychotes weddellii
GCGCCTGGGTGGCTCAGTTGGTTAAGCGACTGCCTTCGGCTCAGGTCATGATCCTGGAGTCCCTGGATCGAGTCCCGCATCGGGCTCCCTGCTCAGCAAGGAGCCTGCTTCTCCCTCTAACCCTCCCCCCTCTCATGTACTCTCTCTCTCTCATTCTCGCTCTCTCAAATAAATAAATAAATCTTTAAAAAAAAAAAAGA
>NW_027996282.1:0-200 GCF_054177405.1 Leptonychotes weddellii
GCGCCTGGGTGGCTCAGTTGGTTAAGCGACTGCCTTCGGCTCAGGTCATGATCCTGGAGTCCCGGGATCGAGTCCCGCATCGGGCTCCCTGCTCGGCAGGGAGTCTGCTTCTCCCTCTGACCCTCCTCCCTCTCATGCTCTCTGTCTCTCATTCTCTCTCTCTCAAATAAATAAATAAAATCTTTAAAAAAAAAAAAAGA
>NW_027996283.1:0-200 GCF_054177405.1 Leptonychotes weddellii
TAGGGCGCCTGGGTGGCTCAGTTGGTTAAGCGACTGCCTTCGGCTCAGGTCATGATCCTGGAGTCCCGGGATCGAGTCCCGCATCGGGCTCCCTGCTCAGCAGGGAGTCTGCTTCTCCCTCTGACCCTCCTCCCTCTCATGCTCTCTGTCTCTCATTCTCTCTCTCTCAAATAAATAAATAAAATCTTTAAAAAAAAAAA
>NW_027996284.1:0-200 GCF_054177405.1 Leptonychotes weddellii
TAGGGCGCCTGGGTGGCTCAGTTGGTTAAGCGACTGCCTTCGGCTCAGGTCATGATCCTGGAGTCCCGGGATCGAGTCCCGCATCGGGCTCCCTGCTCGGCGGGGAGTCTGCTTCTCCCTCTGACCCTCCTCCCTCTCATGCTCTCTGTCTCTCATTCTCTCTCTCTCAAATAAATAAATAAAATCTTTAAAAAAAAAAA
>NW_027996285.1:0-200 GCF_054177405.1 Leptonychotes weddellii
GGACTCTGAAAAACAAACTGAGGGTTCTAGAGGGGAGGGGGGTGGGAGGATGGGTTGGCCTGGTGGTGGGTATTGAGGAGGGCACGTTCTGCATGGAGCACTGGGTGTTGTGCACGAACAATGAATCATGGAACACTTCATCTAGAACTAATGATGTAATGTATGGGGATTAACATAAGAATAAAAAAAATAAATAAAAA
>NW_027996286.1:0-200 GCF_054177405.1 Leptonychotes weddellii
TGGGCGCCTGGGTGGCTCAGTTGGTTAAGCGACTGCCTTCGGCTCAGGTCATGATCCCAGGGTCCTGGGATCGAGTCCCGCATCGGGCTCCCTGCTCTGCGGGGAGCCTGCTTCTCCCTCTCCCACTCCCCCTGCTTGTGTTCCCTCTCTCGCTGTGTCTCTCTCTGTCAAATAAATAAATAAAATCTTTAAAAAAATAA
>NW_027996287.1:0-200 GCF_054177405.1 Leptonychotes weddellii
AGAGGGCGCCTGGGTGGCTCAGTTGGTTAAGCGACTGCCTTCGGCTCAGGTCATGATCCTGGAGTCCCGGGATCGAGTCCCGCATCGGGCTCCCTGCTCGGCAGGGAGTCTGCTTCTCCCTCTGACCCTCCTCCCTCTCATGCTCTCTGTCTCTCATTCTCTCTCTCTCAAATAAATAAATAAAATCTTTAAAAAAAAAA
>NW_027996288.1:0-200 GCF_054177405.1 Leptonychotes weddellii
GGGCGCCTGGGTGGCTCAGTTGTTAAGCATCTGCCTTCGGCTCAGGTCATGTTCCCAGGGTCCTGGGATCGAGCCCCGCATCGGGCTCCTTGCTCTGCGGGGAGCCTGCTTTTCCCTCTCCCACTCCCCCTGCTTGTGTTCCCTCTCTTGCTGTGTCTCTCGCTGTCAAATAAATAAATAAAATCTTTAAAAAAAAAAAA
>NW_027996289.1:0-200 GCF_054177405.1 Leptonychotes weddellii
GGCGCCTGGGTGGCTCAGTTGGTTAAGCAACTGCCTTCGGCTCAGGTCATGATCCTGGAGTCCCGGGATCGAGTCCCGCATCGGGCTCCCTGCTCGGCAGGGAGTCTGCTTCTCCCTCTGACCCTCCTCCCTCTCATGCTCTCTGTCTCTCATTCTCTCTCTCTCAAATAAATAAATAAAATCTTTAAAAAAAAAAAAAA
>NW_027996290.1:0-1018 GCF_054177405.1 Leptonychotes weddellii
CAGCCTACCCAGCCCCACACCCACTTCCTCCTCGTTCGGGCCAACTCCTTTTCCTTCTGCAAAACTTCCGCTCAAGAGTTACCTCCTCTGAGAATTCTTATGAGCCCTTCTCCCACCCAGAGACCTAGTGGGTGCGGGTCGCCCCTCCACGGCCCCTCCGCCCTCCGCGGTGATGCATGCACAGCTGCTCCATGGCGGGTTTGCTGGTCTGGCTCGTCCAGCTGACCCTGAGCACAGCCACCATGGCTTCTTCACCAGCATCTGCACACGGTCCACAGTGAATGTTTGTCAAGATGAAATGAAGCTACATGTGAGGTTTTAGTGGTCTCTGTTATGACTCCCACCTGCCTCTCCACAATGGCAAATTCTGACATTTGGAGACTTTCTTCCCCTTACATCTTTCAAATCCACCGTGGCTGTGCTTTTCAAGGTGCTGGTGATGTGCGTTTCAAGTGTGCTTACTGGGGGCACCTGGGTGGCTCAGTCGGTGAAGCGTCTGCCTTCGGCTCAGGTCATGATCCCAGGGCCCTGGGACCGAGTCCTGCATTGGGCTCCTTGCTCAGCGGTGACCCTGCTTCTCCCTCTGCCTGTGCACCTCCCCCCCCAGCACATGTTCTCTCGCTCCCAAATAAATAAATAAAATCTTAAAATAAATAAAGTGCGCTTACTGAGGGCCACAACACCGAGGAGGTTGGAATGCGAAGAACGCACTGTGGTTACTGCCAGGCCTCGGAGGCTTCCAGCGCTTCTCAGGTCCTCATGTTGGCCATACTGATCGAGCCGTCTTTTCTACCACCATTTCCTCAGCCTGATTGCGATTCCGCAAGCACATCACTCTGATTTGTTTTCCCAGGTACCTTTGGTACAACCTAAGAAATGCTCGTGGGATTCCTTTCCAAACAGTGTCTCTCTCTTTTTTTTTTTTTATTCTTATGTTAATCCCCATACATTACATCATTAGTTCTAGATGAAGTGTTCCATGATTCATTGTTCGTGCACAACACCCAGTGCTCCATGC
>NW_027996291.1:0-200 GCF_054177405.1 Leptonychotes weddellii
AAAAAAAAAAAAAAGAAATGGAGATTTACACAGTCTCAAAATACCTCCTCACAAAATATTTATTAATTACAGAAGAGAGAATAGTAAGTTTACAGTGAGAAACCTGATAGACACCAACTTAACCAAATGATAGAATTTCACATTATAGGTAATGGGATCAGTAAATATCATATGCCTCCTGAAAGGATGCATTATGAAGG
>NW_027996292.1:0-200 GCF_054177405.1 Leptonychotes weddellii
GGGCGCCTGGGTGGCTCAGTTGGTTAAGCGACTGCCTTCGGCTCAGGTCATGATCCCAGGGTCCTGGGATCGAGTCCCACATCGGGCTCCCGGCTCAGCAGGAAGCCTGCTTCTCCCTCTCCCACTCCCCCTGCTTGTGTTCCTGCTCTCGCTGTCTCTGTCTCTGTCAAATAAATAAATAAAATCTTAAAAAAAAAAAA
>NW_027996293.1:0-200 GCF_054177405.1 Leptonychotes weddellii
GTTCTCTGGAGACAATCTTTTTTAAAGTTTCACAGATTTGGACCAAGAAATTACTTTTCTTATATTTACATGATGGTAGTTCACTAAAATGACCTCAGTACCTGGCCAATTTCTATTAACATTGTATTATTATAGAGGTATTTTAAATTTTTCCTTCACTGAAATCTAAATGCACTGACAGTTTTAAGTCTATGAAAATA
>NW_027996294.1:0-200 GCF_054177405.1 Leptonychotes weddellii
GCCTGGGTGGCTCAGTTGGTTAAGCGACTGCCTTCGGCTCAGGTCGTGATCCTGGAGTCCCGGGATCGAGTCCCGCATCGGGCTCCCTGCTCGGCAGGGAGCCTGCTTCTCCCTCTGACCCTTCCCCCTGTCATGTGCTCTCTGTCTCTCTCATTCTCTCTGTCTCAAATAAATAAATAAAATCTTTAAAAAAAAAAAAA
>NW_027996295.1:0-200 GCF_054177405.1 Leptonychotes weddellii
GTCCCCTGTCTCTCTCCGTCTCTCTCCCTCCCTGGGGACCCCACACCCCTGGTCCCACCACCACCACCTGGGCCCCCCTGGCAGGACCTGTGCAGAGTCTGGGGTCCTGACTGACCCCGTCGCATCTCACCTGCGACCAGGATGTCCAGGGGGTCACTGGGGGCCGACCACTCGGAGGAGAGCTTGCGTCCACCATAGCA
>NW_027996296.1:0-200 GCF_054177405.1 Leptonychotes weddellii
TTGGGCGCCTGGGTGGCTCAGTCGTTAAGCGTCTGCCTTCGGCTCAGGTCATGATCCCAGGGTCCTGGGATCGAGTCCCACATCGGGCTCCCTGCTCCGCGGGAAGCCTGCTTCTCCCTCTCCCACTCCCCCTGCTTGTGTTCCTGCTCTCACTATGTCTCTCTCTGTCAAATAAATAAATAAAATCTTAAAAAAAAAAA
>NW_027996297.1:0-200 GCF_054177405.1 Leptonychotes weddellii
GGGGCGCCTGGGTGGCTCAGTTGGTTAAGCGACTGCCTTCGGCTCAGGTCATGATCCTGGAGTCCCTGGATCGAGTCCCGCATCGGGCTCCCTGCTCGGCAGGGAGTCTGCTTCTCCCTCTGACCCTCCCCCCTCTCATGTGCTCTCTCTCATTCTCTCTCTCTCAAATAAATAAATAAAATCTTTAAAAAAAAAAAGAA
>NW_027996298.1:0-200 GCF_054177405.1 Leptonychotes weddellii
GGGGCGCCTGGGTGGCTCAGTCGTTAAGCGTCTGCCTTCGGCTCAGGTCATGGTCTCAGGGTCCTGGGATCGAGCCCCGCATCGGGCTCCCTGCTCAGCAGGAAGCCTGCTTCTCCCTCTCCCACTCCCCCTGCTTGTGTTCCCTCTCTCGCTGTGTCTCTCTCTGTCAAATAAATAAATAAAATCTTTAAAAAAAAAAA
>NW_027996299.1:0-200 GCF_054177405.1 Leptonychotes weddellii
CAGCGGGGAGTCTGCTTCTCCCTCTGACCCTCCTCCCTCTCATGCCCTCTGTCTCATTCTCTCTCAAATAAATAAAAATAAAATCTTTAAAAAAAAAAAAAAGATTTTATTTATTTATTTGACAGAGAGAGATACAGCAATAGAGGGAACACAAGCAGGGGGAGTGGGAGAGGGAGAAGCAGGTTTCCCGCTGAGCAGGG
>NW_027996300.1:0-200 GCF_054177405.1 Leptonychotes weddellii
TAGGGCGCCTGGGTGGCTCAGTTGGTTAAGCGACTGCCTTCGGCTCAGGTCATGATCCTGGAGTCCCGGGATCGAGTCCCGCATCGGGCTCCCTGCTCGGCAGGGAGTCTGCTTCTCCCTCTGACCCTCCTCCCTCTCATGCTCTCTGTCTCTCATTCTCTCTGTCTCAAATAAATAAATAAAATCTTTAAAAAAATAAA
>NW_027996301.1:0-1018 GCF_054177405.1 Leptonychotes weddellii
AAAAAAAAAATTAAAAGAAACAGGTGAAACTAATTTTAACATTTTTTTTTTTAAAGATTTTATTTATTTATCTGACAGAGACAGACACAGTGAGAGAGGGAACACCAGCAGGGGAAGTGGGGGAGAGCAGGCTTCCCGCGGAGCAGGGAGCCCGATGCAGGGCTCAATCCCAGGACCCGGGGATCACGACCTGAGCCGAAGGCAGATGCTTAACGACTGAGCCACCCAGGCGCCCCTAATTTTAGCATATTTTACTTAGCCAAGGCTTAAAGTATCATTTTGATGTAATCAATATAAAAATTATTGAGATATTTTACAATTTCTTTCATTCTAAGTCTTCAAAATCTCGTGTGCATGTTACACTTACAGTACAAGGCAATTCAGATGCTAAATTTGCATAGGAAATACATGATCTGAGTTTAAATTTCATTAAATCTACAGTTCAAAAAGTAGATCCACGTAACCAAGTTGTTTCAAATACAGTTAAGTTTTCCAATCCCTGAACTATCAGTTTTAAATGTCAACTTAAATTAATTAAAATTAAATAAAGTGGAACATTCATATCTCAATCATACTAGCCACCCTGCAAGCTCAGTAGCCACATGTGGTTACACCGTAAGACAGCCCAGCTTTAGATGATGAAACAAATTCCCTCTATGACAGAAGGATCTAATTGCTAAGACTCAGTTCATCATATTTATCAAAAGATTTTTAGTAGTTATGATAAAATGACTGACAATCGTGGCAGAAGCTTTGGCATCTCCCCAAGTCATAATCAGACATCCCATATACCACCACTCAGCAATACCAACACAAAGCCTTCTTTATCTAAGTCAGCTGTCATACCTTGCAGTTGAATTTCCTGTAAGTTGTCTGTCAAATGGCCCTTTTTTAAATGGAGCAGAACGAACCCGAGTTCTGGCTCTCAGAAGCAGAGTGCAGGGTTTCAGCACAAATACTGTCTGAGAATCCCAAATGGGAGCCTGCACACAACAGAACATATCCTGGATTTAAAGAA
>NW_027996302.1:0-200 GCF_054177405.1 Leptonychotes weddellii
CATGCCCGAGCCCGCCAAGTCGGCTCCGGCCCCGAAGAAGGGCTCCAAGAAGGCGGTGACCAAGGCGCAGAAGAAGGACGGCAAGAAGCGCAAGCGCAGCCGCAAGGAGAGCTACTCGGTGTACGTGTACAAGGTGCTGAAGCAGGTGCACCCCGACACGGGCATCTCGTCCAAGGCCATGGGCATCATGAACTCGTTCG
>NW_027996303.1:0-200 GCF_054177405.1 Leptonychotes weddellii
GCGCCTGGGTGGCTCAGTCGTTAAGCGTCTGCCTTCGGCTCAGGTCATGATCCCAGGGTCCTGGGATCGAGTCCCACATCGGGCTCCCTCCTCGGGGGGAAGCCTGCTTCTCCCTCTCCCCCTCCCACTGCTTGTGTTCCTGCTCTCGCTATCTCTGTCTCTGTCAAATAAATAAATAAAATCTTTAAAAAAAAAAAAAA
>NW_027996304.1:0-200 GCF_054177405.1 Leptonychotes weddellii
GGGCACCTGGGTGGCTCAGTTGGTTAAGCGACTGCCTTCGGCTCAGGTCATGATCCTGGAGTCCCGGGATCGAGTCCCGCATCGGGCTCCCTGCTCGGCAGGGAGTCTGCTTCTCCCTCTGACCCTCCTCCCTCTCATGCTCTCTGTCTCTCATTCTCTCTGTCTCAAATAAATAAATAAAATCTTTAAAAAAAAAAAAA
>NW_027996305.1:0-200 GCF_054177405.1 Leptonychotes weddellii
TTGGGCGCCTGGGTGGCTCAGTTGGTTGAGCGACTGCCTTCGGCTCAGGTCATGATCCTGGAGTCCCTGGATCGAGTCCCGCATCGGGCTCCCTGCTCGGCGGGGAGCCTGCTTCTCCCTCTGACCCTCCCCCCTCTCATGTGCTCTCTCTCTCTCATTCTCTCTCTGTCTCAAATAAATAAATAAAATCTTTAAAAAAA
>NW_027996306.1:0-200 GCF_054177405.1 Leptonychotes weddellii
TGGGGCGCCTGGGTGGCTCAGTTGGTTAAGCGACTGCCTTCGGCTCAGGTCATGATCCTGGAGTCCCGGGATCGAGTCCCGCATCGGGCTCCCTGCTCGGCAGGGAGCCTGCTTCTCCCTCTGACCCTCCCCCCTCTCATGTGCTCTCTGTCTCTCTCATTCTCTCTGTCTCAAATAAATAAATAAAATCTTTAAAAAAA
>NW_027996307.1:0-200 GCF_054177405.1 Leptonychotes weddellii
TGGGGCGCCTGGGTGGCTCAGTTGGTTAAGCGACTGCCTTCGGCTCAGGTCATGATCCTGGAGTCCCGGGATCGAGTCCCGCATCGGGCTCCCTGCTCGGCAGGGAGCCTGCTTCTCCCTCTGACCCTCCCCCCTCTCATGTGCTCTCTGTCTCTCTCATTCTCTCTGTCTCAAATAAATAAATAAAATCTTAAAAAAAA
>NW_027996308.1:0-200 GCF_054177405.1 Leptonychotes weddellii
AGGGCGCCTGGGTGGCTCAGTTGGTTAAGCGACTGCCTTCGGCTCAGGTCATGATCCCAGGGTCCTGGGATCGAGTCCCACATCGGGTTCCCGGCTCAGCGGGGAGCCTGCTTCTCCCTCTGACCCTCTCCTCTCTCATGCTGTTTCTCTCTCGCTCGCTCTCCAATAAATAAATAAATAAAATCTTTAAAAAAAAAAAA
>NW_027996309.1:0-200 GCF_054177405.1 Leptonychotes weddellii
GCGCCTGGGTGGCTCAGTTGGTTAAGCGACTGCCTTCGGCTCAGGTCATGATCCTGGAGTCCCGGGATCGAGTCCCGCATCGGGCTCCCTGCTCGGCAGGGAGTCTGCTTCTCCCTCTGACCCTCCTCCCTCTCATGCTCTCTGTCTCTCATTCTCTCTCTCTCAAATAAATAAATAAAATCTTTAAAAAAAAAAAAATA
>NW_027996310.1:0-200 GCF_054177405.1 Leptonychotes weddellii
TGGGTGGCTCAGTTGGTTAAGCGACTGCCTTCGGCTCAGGTCATGATCCTGGAGTCCCTGGATCGAGTCCCACATCGGGCTCCCTGCTCGGCAGGGAGCCTGCTTCTCCCTCTGACCCTCCCCCCTCTCATGTGCTCTCTGTCTCTCTCATTCTCTCTGTCTCAGATAAATAAATAAAATCTAAAAAAAAAAAAAAAAAA
>NW_027996311.1:0-200 GCF_054177405.1 Leptonychotes weddellii
GCGCCTGGGTGGCTCAGTTGGTTAAGCGACTGCCTTCGGCTCAGGTCATGATCCTGGAGTCCCTGGATCGAGTCCCGCATCGGGCTCTCTGCTCGGCGAGGAGCCTGCTTCTCCCTCTGACCCTCCCCCCTCTTATGTACTCTCTCTCTCTCTCATTCTCGCTCTCTCAAATAAATAAATAAATCTTTAAAAAAAAAAAA
>NW_027996312.1:0-1018 GCF_054177405.1 Leptonychotes weddellii
TGCATACATAAGACCAATATTAAAAATATTTATATAGTGGTTATTTTTAAATTCGGGTAATCTACCTTTTAAAATGGCACAACACACCGGGGGAGACCAGAAAGTCAGGTCACCTGATGCACGTGGATGGATGATGCCTGTGGGTCTGCAAGCACACTCGCGGATTCACTGCGCATGCTCTCTTCAATCAGTAGCAGCCTGTTAGGAAGCCAATCAGCTCCGCACAGACGTGTGCGAGTATTCAGTGCTCGTTCTATGTTAGAACATTTATCCCGCTCAGCTTTTCTCATAGGTATAGCTGAGAGATGGCAGTTTTAACGAAAAGCCGATCTTATGGCCCTGAACAAACAAAACAGTTTGAACAGTTCAGAGTGAGGATGAATAATTTCAGCCTCCAGATCCTGAAAAACTGGAAGGTGAGCTCTCCAAGAAGAAATAATTAATGATTTTTGGAGCAGCCCATTGCAAAGATACCCAAATATTGCAAAACATGCAATTGGTGTTCTTCTTCCCTTTGCTACAACACCCTCTGTGCTCCAACAAAAACAACATAAATGAATAGACTTGATGTTGCACCTGATATGAAGTTCTGACTCAGCCCCATTGTTCCAAATGTTAATGCCTGATAAAGAGACATAAAATAGAGCTCATTAAAATTCTATTCAATATAATATAATACAAAGTATAAACTGAAAAACGTTTATTTTTTTCTTTATATAATTTGTTATATAGTCGTTCAATAATATAAAGCTGTATTTGTATAAGTTGTTGTCTGTGATAATGTATATTAAAGGCATAAAATTATTGGTAATAGACAATTCAGTAAAAACTGAGCCAAAGAGGGGCGCCTGGGTGGCTCAGTCGGTTAAACGTCCGACTCTTAATCTCAGCTCGGGTCTTGATCTCAGGGTCGTGAGTTTTGTACTTCATATCTGGTGCTGATATGTTTTAAGTAGGCATGGCACCTACTTAAAAAAAAAAAAAAAAGAGCCAAAGATTTGCACGGATCTCTCACCAA
>NW_027996313.1:0-200 GCF_054177405.1 Leptonychotes weddellii
CTGGGTGGCTCAGTTGGTTAAGCGACTGCCTTCGGCTCAGGTCATGATCCTGGAGTCCCGGGATCGAGTCCCACATCGGGCTCCCTGCTCGGCGGGGAGTCTGCTTCTCCCTCTGACCCTCCTCCCTCTCATGCTCTGTTTCTCATTCTCTCTGTCTCAAATAAATAAATAAAATCTTTAAAAAAAAAAAAAAAAAAAAA
>NW_027996314.1:0-200 GCF_054177405.1 Leptonychotes weddellii
AGAAGATGGACTCTGAAAAACAAACTGAGGGTTCTAGAGGGGAGGGGGGTGGGAGGATGGGTTGGTCTGGTGGTGGGTGTTGAGGAGGGCACGTTCTGCATGGAGCACTGGGTGTTGTGCACGAACAATGAATCATGGAACACTTCATCTAGAACTAATGATGTAATGTATGGGGATTAACATAAGAATAAAAAAAAAAA
>NW_027996315.1:0-200 GCF_054177405.1 Leptonychotes weddellii
CCTGGGTGGCTCAGTTGGTTAAGTGACTGCCTTCGGCTCAGGTCATGATCCTGGAGTCCCGGGATCGAGTCCCGCATCGGGCTCCCTGCTGTCAGCAGGGAGTCTGCTTCTCCCTCTGACCCTCCCCCCTCTCATGTACTCGCTCTCTCTCATTCTCTCTCTCTCAAATAAATAAATAAAATCTTTAAAAAAAAAAAAAA
>NW_027996316.1:0-200 GCF_054177405.1 Leptonychotes weddellii
AGGGCACCTGGGTGGCTCAGTTGGTTAAGCGACTGCCTTCGGCTCAGGTCATGATCCTGGAGTCCCGGGATCGAGTCCCGCATCGGGCTCCCTGCTCGGCAGGGAGCCTGCTTCTCCCTCTGACCCTCCCCCCTCTCATGTGCTCTCTGTCTCTCTCATTCTCTCTGTCTCAAATAAATAAATAAAATCTTTAAAAAAAA
>NW_027996317.1:0-200 GCF_054177405.1 Leptonychotes weddellii
TCGGGCGCCTGGGTGGCTCAGTTGGTTAAGCGACTGCCTTCGGCTCAGGTCATGATCCTGGAGTCCCGGGATCGAGTCCCGCATCGGGCTCCCTGCTCTGCAGGGAGTCTGCTTCTCCCTCTGACCCTCCCCCCTCTCATGTGCTCTCTCTCTCATTCTCTCTGTCTCAAATAAATAAATAAAATCTTTAAAAAAAAAAA
>NW_027996318.1:0-200 GCF_054177405.1 Leptonychotes weddellii
GGCGCCTGGGTGGCTCAGTCGTTAAGCGTCTGCCTTCGGCTCAGGTCATGATCCCAGGGTCCTGGGATCGAGCCCCGCATCGGGCTCCCTGCTCCGCGGGAAGCCTGCTTCTCCCTCTCCCACTCCCCCTGCTTGTGTTCCCTCTCTCACTGTGTCTCTCTCTGTCAAATAAATAAATAAAATCTTTAAAAAAAAAAAAA
>NW_027996319.1:0-200 GCF_054177405.1 Leptonychotes weddellii
GGGGCGCCTGGGTGGCTCAGTTGGTTAAGCGACTGCCTTCGGCTCAGGTCATGATCCTGGAGTCCCTGGATCGAGTCCCGCATCGGGCTCCCTGCTCGGCAGGGAGTCTGCTTCTCCCTCTGACCCTCCCCCCTCTCATGTGCTCTCTCTCATTCTCTCTCTCTCTCAAATAAATAAATAAAATCTTTAAAAAAAAAAAA
>NW_027996320.1:0-200 GCF_054177405.1 Leptonychotes weddellii
GGGGGGAGTCGTGAGGGGTGTGAAAATACTACAATCGAGACAAGTACAGAACTCCTCTTGGGGAATCCTGGGGAGATACTCAGTAAGCTGATACTGGTGTTGTGCTCCTGAGAGCGGCAGGCAGAAAAGGATGTGGGGAGGAATGTCAGGAAGACCTGAGGTAGGAAAAAGGGTTGGAATCTTAGGCTGGGATACCTGAC
>NW_027996321.1:0-200 GCF_054177405.1 Leptonychotes weddellii
TAGGGCGCCTGGGTGGCTCAGTTGGTTAAGCGACTGCCTTCGGCTCAGGTCATGATCCTGGAGTCCCGGGATCGAGTCCCGCATCGGGCTCCCTGCTCGGCAGGGAGTCTGCTTCTCCCTCTGACCCTCCTCCCTCTCATGCTCTCTGTCTCTCATTCTCTCTCTCTCAAATAAATAAATAAAATCTTTAAAAAAAAAAA
>NW_027996322.1:0-200 GCF_054177405.1 Leptonychotes weddellii
TCAAGGGCGCCTGGGTGGCTCAGTTGGTTAAGCGACTGCCTTCGGCTCAGGTCATGATCCTGGAGTCCCTGGATCGAGTCCCGCATCGGGCTCCCTGCTCGGCAGGGAGTCTGCTTCTCCCTCTGACCCTCCCCCCTCTCATGTGCTCTCTCTCATTCTCTCTCTCTCAAATAAATAAATAAAATCTTTAAAAAAAAAAA
>NW_027996323.1:0-1018 GCF_054177405.1 Leptonychotes weddellii
TTTTGCCATATTGATTTTTTTTTATTGTTTATGATACTACACAAAACAATTGCCTTAATAAAATTTGCTTGGTTCATTTCAAAGATCAATAGTGCATGCTGATGAGAAAATTGCAATTAAGAAAAGAGCTGGATTTCTTCCAATGTAATTGAAATGAAGTCAACAATTTCACAATTTTAAAATATTGCTTACATCAAATTATGGTCTATTTTACTTGCATTTTTCTTTTCAAAAAGGCTTAAATGCTAATTATCTGAAATTCCAATATATATGTTTGAAAAAAATCAATAGTAAAATTGATTTTGAAGCTATGAATGAAAATCATTTTATCCATTTAAACTCTTTAGATGTAAATGTCTGTCTTTATACATGCACTTTCCTGCCATTTTGCTTTAATGTTTAAACTTCAAATTCTTATGTAAGGGCACAATATAATTCACTGTATTCAGTAAATGGAAGTTAAAATGGAAATATACATTCTTACTGGATTTACTCATGATTGTCTTCATTATATATTTATCAATAGGCTTTGACTTGTATACTTGTTAACAATTTCTTCCTACCATCAACATTATCCTAGCCTCTTTTACACCTGAGATGATTGAAAATGACCCTAGATAATTTTTCTTTTTTTCATTTGGGGCATTAAGAGTTGGGTTCTCTCACTACCCTGATAAAAACATTATATCATGGACGCAAAAATCATCTTGATATAGAGAATTACTGCAGAATATTCTATTCCATGCTTTTGCTATTATCCGTGGTTATAAAGATCTGTAAACATAGAAATCACTTCTTGGGATTGGATTGTGGAAGTCCTGATGTATCATGCTCAGCTAGTGACAGGTTTTTAAATTCAACTTCCTGAGTGAGAAAGGTGTGACAACCTGGAAGCTGGTGATAGCCGCTGCATATTATGCAGAATGGCCGAAGTGCCTCTCATGTCATTATATCATAGGGTTTTTGTGTTGAAGTTTCAATGAGTATTAAGCATAAAATGATTAACAGTAAATAAGGG
>NW_027996324.1:0-200 GCF_054177405.1 Leptonychotes weddellii
GCGCCTGGGTGGCTCAGATGGTTAAGCGTCTGCCTTCGGCTCAGGTCATGATCCCAGGGTCCTGGGATCGAGTCCCACATCGGGCTCCCTGCTCGGCAGGAAGCCTGCTTCTCGCTCTCCCACTCCCCCTGCTTGTGTTCCTGCTCTCACTATCTCTCTCTCTGTCAAATAAATAAATAAAATCTTTAAAAAAAAAAAAA
>NW_027996325.1:0-200 GCF_054177405.1 Leptonychotes weddellii
CCTGGGTGGCTCAGTTGGTTAAGCGACTGCCTTCGGCTCAGGTCATGATCCTGGAGTCCCGGGATCGAGTCCCGCATCGGGCTCCCTGCTCGGCAGGGAGTCTGCTTCTCCCTCTGACCCTCCTCCCTCTCATGCTCTCTGTCTCTCATTCTCTCTGTCTCAAATAAATAAATAAAATCTTAAAAAAAAAAAAAAAAAAA
>NW_027996326.1:0-200 GCF_054177405.1 Leptonychotes weddellii
ATGGACTCTGAAAAACAAACTGAGGGTTCTAGAGGGGAGGGGGGTGGGAGGATGGGTTGGCCTGGTGGTGGGTGTTGAGGAGGGCACGTTCTGCATGGAGCACTGGGTGTTGTGCACGAACAATGAATCATGGAACACTTCATCTAGAACTAATGATGTAATGTATGGGGATTAACATAAGAATAAAAAAAAAAAAGAAT
>NW_027996327.1:0-200 GCF_054177405.1 Leptonychotes weddellii
AGGGCGCCTGGGTGGCTCAGTTGGTTAAGCGACTGCCTTCGGCTCAGGTCATGATCCTGGAGTCCCTGGATCGAGTCCCGCATCGGGCTCCCTGCTTGGCAGGGAGTCTGCTTCTCCCTCTGACCCTCCTCCCTCTCACGCTCTCTGTCTCTCATTCTCTCTGTCTCAAATAAATAAATAAAATCTTTAAAAAAAAAAAA
>NW_027996328.1:0-200 GCF_054177405.1 Leptonychotes weddellii
CTGGGCGCCTGGGTGGCTCAGTTGGTTGGGCGACTGCCTTCGGCTCAGGTCATGATCCTGGAGTCCCGGGATCGAGTCCCGCATCGGGCTCCCTGCTCGGCGGGGAGTCTGCTTCTCCCTCTGACCCTCCCCCTCTCATGCTCTCTCTCTCTCTCATTCTCTCTCTCAAATAAATAAATAAAATCTTAAAAAAAAAAAAA
>NW_027996329.1:0-200 GCF_054177405.1 Leptonychotes weddellii
CTCGGGCGCCTGGGTGGCTCAGTTGGTTAAGCGACTGCCTTCGGCTCAGGTCATGATCCTGGAGTCCCGGGATCGAGTCCCGCATCGGGCTCCCTGCTCGGCAGGGAGTCTGCTTCTCCCTCTGACCCTCCTCCCTCTCATGCTCTCTGTCTCTCATTCTCTCTGTCTCAAATAAATAAATAAAATCTTTAAAAAAAAAA
>NW_027996330.1:0-200 GCF_054177405.1 Leptonychotes weddellii
GGGCGCCTGGGTGGCTCAGTCGGTTAAGCGACTGCCTTCGGCTCAGGTCATGATCCTGGAGTCCCGGGATCGAGTCCCGCATCAGGCTCCCTGCTCACCAGAGAGTCTGCTTCTCCCTCTGACCCTCCCCCCTCTCATGTGCTCTCTCTCTCATTCTCTCTCTCTAAAATAAATAAATAAAATCTTAAAAAAAAAAAAGA
>NW_027996331.1:0-200 GCF_054177405.1 Leptonychotes weddellii
GGGGCGCCTGGGTGGCTCAGTTGGTTAAGCGACTGCCTTCGGCTCAGGTCATGATCCTGGAGTCCCTGGATCGAGTCCCGCATCGGGCTCCCTGCTCGGCAGGGAACCTGCTTCTGCCTCTGACCCTCCCCCCTCTCATGTGCTCTCTCTCTCTCATTCTCTCTGTCTCAAATAAATAAATAAAATCTTTAAAAAAAAAA
>NW_027996332.1:0-200 GCF_054177405.1 Leptonychotes weddellii
GCCTGGGTGGCTCAGTTGGTTAAGCGACTGCTTTCGGCTCAGGTCATGATCCTGGAGTCCCTGGATCGAGTCCCGCATCGGGCTCTCTGCTCGGCAGGGAGCCTGCTTCTCCCTCTGACCCTCCCCCCTCTCATGTGCTCTCTCTCTCTCATTCTCTCTGTCTCAAATAAATAAATAAAATCTTTAAAAAAAAAAAAAAA
>NW_027996333.1:0-200 GCF_054177405.1 Leptonychotes weddellii
GCCTGGGTGGCTCAGTCGTTAAGCGTCTGCCTTCGGCTCAGGTCATGATCCCAGCGTCCTGGGATCGAGCCCCGCATCGGGCTCCCTGCTCCGCGGGAAGCCTGCTTCTCCCTCTCCCATTCCCCCTGCTTGTATTCCCTCTTTCGCTGTGTCTCTCTCTGTCAAATAAATAAATAAAATCTTTAAAAAAAAAAAAAAAA
>NW_027996334.1:0-12150 GCF_054177405.1 Leptonychotes weddellii
AATCAGAGAAAGACATGTATCATATGACCTCACTGATATGAGGAATTCTTAATCTCAGGAAACAAACAGAGGGTTACTGGAGTGGTGGGGGGTGGGAGGGATGGGGTGGCTGGGTGATAGACATTGGGGAGGGTATGTGCTATGGTGAGCGCTGTGAATTGTGTAAGACTGTTGAATCACAAACTTGTACCTCTGAAACAAATAATACATTATATGTTAAAAAAAGAAGAAGAAGAAGAAGAAGATAGCAGGAGGGGAAGAATGAAGGCGGGGAAATCAGAGGGGGAGATGAACCATGAGAGACTATGGACTCTGAAAAAAAACTGAGGGTTCTAGACGGGAGGGTTTGGGAGGGATGGGTTAGTCTGGTGATGGGTATTAAAGAGGGCACATTCTGCATGGAGCACTGGGTGTTATAGGCACACAATGAATCATGGAGCACTACATCAAAAACTAATGATGTAATGTATGGTGATTAACATAACATAAAAAAAAAAAAAAAAGAATGTGGGTCTGGGGCCAGGCTGCCTGGGTTGAACTTTGGGCTTACTGATGGGATGCCCTTGGGCAAGTTCCTTTATGCTTTTGTCTTGATTTTCTCATCTATAAAATGGGTATAGGAATAAGATCTACATCCTATGACTTTGGGATGGACTATGTGCAATAAAACATGGAGAGCCATTAAGACAGTGCCCGGTATACATGAAGCGCATAATAGATGTTACTCTTTTTGGACTCATGCTTTGGACTCATCGTGAGGCTTGCATAGAAGAATGTGTGAATACACACCACAGTACCTAACACCCCTCTCTCTGAGTCTAAGTGCACCTTGGGAGGTAGTGTCCCTGCCCAAATCCCCAAAGGGGTCCCTGGGGAAGCATGCTGAGGGATGCTGGGGCCAAGATTTTTTGCTTGCACGCGGCAGTGAGAAGAGAAAGCACTGGGAAGGGATTGGCAACACCTGCCCCCCAGGGAGTCATAGGAACAGAAATAGGAAGCCCCAGGCTGGTGTTTACAGTAAGTCCTCAGCCTCTGACCACATTGTCTTGTCTGTGGTGCATTTATTTTGGGGACGAGCCCTGAAGTCATTGCTGCCCGAAAGTGCTTCAGGCAGGCCCGCCTCATCTCCGCTTTCCCAGGAGACCCTGGGGCGAGGGAACCAGACCCACAGGCAGGCTGGGAGGTGCCCCATGGCTGGCAGGCCGACCACAGGCCCGGCTCAGGCCCCTGCTTCCAGAGGTGCTCGCAGCACGAAGGTCAGAGGAAGAGGTGGTGGGAGGTAGCCGCCCCATCCCACCCACTCCTGCCCTGGGTCTCACTTTCCTTTTCCTCCCAGGGCTGCCTCAGCCTGCCTTCCTGGCTCTTAGGACTCTTCTCCATTTCTTATAACTCAGCAGAAAAAGGGAAAGTGGATTCTTGAAAGCCTCCCCTGGGCCCTGATGGGCAAATCCACTGTCTGAGATGCGGGCTCGAGCCTAGGCAGGACTCGAGGAGCTGCTCCCAGCGCTGAAGGACAGACTCGATTCCGGAGACTGTTGGTTGGCAGGGACCACAGAGCTTCCCCAGAGGGGAGTCAAAGGCTCTGCCTGCAGCAGGGTGGTCCTTCCTGGGAGGCTGCCCTGGCCAGAGCCTTCCCTTTCTGCCCTGGCACTGACAGGTGGGGATGGAGACGTACGTGCCTGTCCTATCCCCCACCCTGCAGGCCAAAGAATCTTGGGTTCTGGCGCCAGCTCTGCTCCATTCTCACAATGTAGCATTAGCTCCCTGGTTATACAATGGGGAGGTTGAATAGGGTACCAGCTTATACCTCTCTTTATCCTTAAAGAAAACCTTCCACAGAACCTCACTTTGTACCACAGGGCTTATCTGAAGGCAAATTAGAGCCTGTAGCTACATCTCCTTGCCTGCATCCCTACTCTCCGAACAAAATCAACTTTCGGGAATCCCTGACATAGACCCTCCATAGACAGTTGTGCGGGTTACACACTGCATAACTTTAGGAGATGCCATTCACATTGTAGTCCATGGGGATGGCTCCTCCTCCTAGAAGTGTTCAGGGCATAACCAAACATGGTGGCCCCGTCTGTAGGGCATCACAATGCAGAATTTTAAAACCACTGGACTAAGACCATCACCTTGCAAGCTTGGAAGCTTGGAAAGCTGACCCTCCTCTATCATGTTAGCATAAGCTACCCCTTCACTAATTCTTTCTAAGGTATAAGTTCTCAAGGGCTTTATCCACTGTATGTTTACTGAACACAAAATCTTTTTAATACCTACATTTAAAGGGCATTGTTGGAGAATTCTGGGAATTGTCTAAGGCAGGAAAATGATGCTGAAGGTCCAGGAGTCTTCTTTGTACCTGGCAATTTATTTCAGAACACAAATGTCTTGCCTTATCTATGACTGTGACTTTCTTAGGGCCAAGAATTATGCCTTTGGGACATTTTTACTTCCCCAGAAGACAATGTCATTTTTACTAAACCAAGGAGAGGAAGAAACAGATTTATCCACTACCTACTTTTAGCCCGAAATTGGGTTAGCAGTTTGACCCATATCATCTCATTTATTTTCCCTACTACTCCTCTAGTTTTTTATTCTTACTTTTTAAGAGCAAGGAATGTGAGGCTAAGAGCAATCAAGTATATTGCTCCAAATCACAAAATGATTAGGAAGCAAACCCATGATTCAGTCCCATGTCTGTATAAGCCCAAAGCCTGTCTTTATTCCCCATCACATGGAACCTCACCTGTGTGCTAGGCATCAGAATCCCCTGGAGGGTGTGTTGAAATGTGTGTTCAACTCAAAATCTGCATTTCTGGAGGGGAATCCCCCAGTCATTTCCATTTAATCCCCCAGAGGACTCTGATGGATAGCCTGGTTTGGAGACTGTTTCAGAGTCTTTGGTAGTAGAAATGATCTCACATACATAGCCGGCCTTCCACACCTTTGTTTACACATTCTCCTCTGTCTAAGAGGATGTCTTCTGTCTTCCATCCTCAAAGGCCCAATCCTCATCCATCCTTCTCCAGGAAGGCCTTCCTGGACTGCTTATCCAGCGTGTGGTCTCTCCTCTGTTTCCTGCAATCATCTCCTTGTGCCTCCCTAGTGCCCTATCCCCCAGCACCCCCTGTGCAGGAGATCTGCATGCTTCCGCCTCATAGATCTGAAATGCATCCTGGACAAATCTTGAGTCTTGCATACTGGTCTCCATTCACCCCTGTCCCCACGAGAGACACCAGCCCCCTGGACAGAGCCCTAGATGTGAATCAGACAGCTTTTACTGAATTTAGTTGGGTTGGATCCAGTGACCAAGACACTTCATTAAAAACCAGTTTATATGTGGCCAGACTGCAGACCTCCCAAAACCCTTGACTGTCTGGAGCTCTTTTGCCTTTCATGTCCCACATCCCTTGACCAGAAATTCTCTCCAACCTGTTGAATTTCTCTGGCTACTTCAACCCTCGTCTCTTTTGCAAAATCATGCCCACCCAACGCAACAGTTATTACACCTGCCCCTGTGAAACTCAGCTGGGACAGGACGTACCACAAGTATTGTATATTTTCTCGTAGCCACTGGTCTATACAGCTCCCGAGAGCAGGATCAGGTTTTCTTCATTTTGTAGAAATGTAGGTCTTAGCATTTGAACAGACACCTATTAGAGGCTCCTGTGAAGATTGAATGAATGAAGTGAGCTGATGAATGGACGAGACACTAACTTGGTACCAGGTCTGAGAAACACCGCTTGCTCATCAGACAGGTGATCCTTCTCCCTGGAGTCAGAGCAGGAACAAAGAGCGGCCGCCCACTCCCCAGACCCAGGCTGCACAGACTGTCCTGGGAGTCATTTGGGAGTTCTGGGTGGGAACAGGGTCCCTAAGCCCAGCTGCCTGCCTCACGGCCTCCTGGATGGAGTCACCCTTGGCCTTGCTGCCCAACACCTGGTCCAAAACCAGGCACACAGTAGACAGTCATCCATCCTTCCTTCTTCCCTTCTGTTTCCCTTCTCACTCCACCTCCTCCCCCATACAAGGACCTCTTAGGGGGCATGTTCTTTTTTTTTTTTTTTTTTTAAAGATTTTATTTATTCATTCATGAGAGACAGAGAGAGAGAGAGAGAGAGGCAGAGGGAGAAGCAGGCTCCCAAGGAGCAGGGAGCCCGATGCGGGACTCGATCCCAGGACGCTGGGATCATGACCCGAGCCGAAGGCAGACGCTTTAACCATCTGAGCCACCCAGGCGCCCAGGGGGCATGTTCTTAACTACTGGATGCGTGTCCTGAAGCAAATCCAGAAGGCAAGAATGACCCTCACAAAGCCACTCGTGCAACAAAACAGGGGCCTGGCCTGGACCTCTCTCTCCTGCCTCCCCGCTCAAGTTCCAGAGGCATAAGACGGTCCTACACAACCAGGTCCCCAGAGTTCCGTCGGCACGTCCGGATCCAAGTCGACAAGGGTCAACGTTTGTCCCCATTTGTGCCCATAATCAGGAACAAATGCAGCAACAACTCTGAACTTGCTTTTCTAGTACTTCTTAAAAGACCTTTAACCACAGAATTTTTATTAGCTCTTTTTTTTTTTTTTTTTTGTCATTTAACAAATGAGAAAATCCCCGCAAATTGAAGCCAGATGCGCTAGCCTGGCTATCAAAAGCCACGATATTTTTATCATGTTCATTTTTATTTATTCAGTCTCCTTAACTCCCTAGTCATGGGGCTCCAGTGTTTCCTCGTTATTTTGAAAGCCGGGAGACTCTAGCGTGTGGTGTGAGTCGATTCCCCACCAGGCCCCTCCGCCTATAAGGTCTGGATGCTTCTTTGTTGGGGAAAGTGGGGGAAGCGTGTAGAATGAGCATCTCTGCCCCATTTCCATGTACTCAATCAAACACGCCATCCTGTACATGTAATTAAGCCCTGATATATATCATAATTGTGAAACTGGCACAATTTTGTATCTCATTAAAGTAAATGATGTGATTAGAACAGTATAATGTTTAGGGGACAACTTCTCCTCCTCCCATGTATAAACAGGGCCAGGTTTTTATGGTGTCTCAGAGCTTTCACAGAAGCAGGCCGTCCCTGCGAGGCCCTTGGGTCCCAGAGACACAGCCTCATCCAGTGGCGGTCCCACAAACTGGCACCACACGCACCCAGCTTGGCGTTCAGACCCGGCGAGACTCATCTATTCAGCTCCATTCCTGGCTGAGCGAAGAGAAAAATCAATACTCCTCAGTGGAAAAAGACCCAATAAGTTGCTAAAAAGAAAAAGTTACTTCCATTTATATCTTTGCTACTAAGTAGGCCCTCGTCCCGGCAGTGAAATGGCAAAGTGTCCAGCGCGGAGGAGATGGCCAGACCAGCCCCCCTCTCAGAGCGAACGACAGCTCCCGGGCCGCCTTGCCGCCCCAGAAACTCAATTAACCTCCCCGGGCCTCGCTCCTCTGTTCATTAGTATTTATTTATTTGATTTTCTTAAGCTTGCTTTTTGTGGTTAAAAAAAAAAAAAAAATCACCTCAGGGCACAGGCACAAGAGAGTAACAATTAATTAAAATACATAAAACAGAGCTGAGATGGCCAGTAGCCTTGAACTTGGAGGCAGCCAGATAAGCCTTTTGAAAGCTCTATCCCCCTGCAGGAGGGGGCCAAGAACACAGCTCTGAAGAACTCACAGGACAGGGGATGGAGGCTTCAGTGTCCAGAGACGTCAGAAAGCAATAGCAGCAGTCCCTGCGGGCCATGCGCTCCATGCAAACTATCTCAGACGGGTGGAAGGTTCTTCCCAGCTTTGGAGTCAAAGGGGGAGCTGCTGAGAATCTGCAGGAAGATCGGGTTGAGAATCTACACATCCGTGCAAGGTACTCGCACTTCCTGTGTGAGTGATCCCCGCTGCGAGCCAAGCCAGGACTCCTGCCAGGGGTTTAAAAGAGGCAGAGAGGCTCAAATCAGGTTTCCTCCTGAGAATTGGCATTGTCCAGTGTGGAAGAAGTGCAATGGTGAGCTCTGTCCCTGGAGAGTTTCCAGCAAAAAAGGACACCTACTATGTGCCAGAAATCATGCCAGGTACTCAGACAGCTGTCCCCCAGGGGACCAGAACACCCGGGTTAGGAGGGACCATGTCCAGATGAGACACAGTTCAGTCTAACACTGATTCCCACAAAGGCTTTCTACATGGAAATATTCTTGCCAGACTGCCTCTACGGAGCCCACTATCTATATCCCATTGCTCTTCCACCTGACAACCTATCTCAGATATCCTTCCATCTCAGTCCAGGAACAATGTCTACCTTCTGTTTGATGACTACCATTCTCAGCATCTTAAAATGTATCATTTCTTAAATGTAAAAATCTCCCAGGTATGTACCTTGAGGTTCTTTCCAGCAATCCGTTATCACAAACACGGATTCAGTAAATAATTCTTGCACATCTGCCATATAAAAGTGTAGCTGTAGGTCACATTTCTAGAAGTAGAATGGGTGGTCAAAGAGAATGTGCCTACTGAAATCTGATGGATACGCTGCCCTCCCCGGGGGTTGTGACTTCCCTGAGCACTCTCAGTGAGGGGGATTATCACATGGTGTCCCTGAAAGCTGGCTGCTAGCTGTGTTTCTTTGGCTATATGTGGCCCCTTCTCGTAGAAGGCTACCAATTCATGTAGTCATAGAGCTCAACCCCAGATGAAACATTGACCTCTATTCCTGGCAGCCTTGAATGCATCCTGAATACTTGAGCCCAAGAGAGCAAAGCCTAAAGAGGGAAGAAACTCTCTAGTCGGAGGTCTGTCTTCCATATCCCCAGATCCTTTTTCAGGATCTGCCTCCTCTTTGGGTGATTCTTACCCATACATTCATTTCTTTCCCTTCATGAGGATGCAACAACCCTAGACTCACCCTCTAGACAAACACAGCGGAAGACACCGCCCCAGCATCCGTCCCAGATTTATACACACACAGTGCTTCATGCTTGGCATTTTTCTCTTTCCAGTCATGGCTGCCTTCTAAAGAAAATGTGTCATGTTTAATAAAAGGTCCTCACCCTGCTGAGGACGCTGGTTAAGTTTGGATATATAAATATTGACCGAAAGTAGAGTTGGAGCCAGGGAGAGCCAAACATTTTTGCACAATACCAGAGAAACCTGGAGGTTCCGAGAGCAACCCATGAAAGAGGATATGAACAGGAGAGATGGAGAAGGGGAAGGAATGAAAACGCCATCAAGATTCCAGGAGGCTGAGGTGGTGTTGGCTGGGGAATGGGCCGGCGAGCCTTCTCCAGAATTCCTGGGACCCAAGGCTATTTTGAATAAGCACATTATCTCACGTTCACTCGAAAGCAGCTCGAGATGCTCTGAGGTGAGCTCCTCTCCATACCCCTACGGCCAGCCTTTCCTAAAGTCTACCACCCTTACAAATGCTGGGATGGTGACTGGGTTTTTGGCCCCTGATCAGCAAGCCCTTTTCCTCATCTCTCCAACTACAAGCACAGCCCCTGCTCTGTCTTCACCTTCAAACCCCATTTTGTTTCTCATCAATAGTGTATCTCACCAGCTGGTATGTATTTGTTTATTCCTTTACTGTTCATCTCCCCACCAGAATACAAGCCCTGTAACAATAGGGACATCGTCCACTTCCTTTGCCTCTTTGTTCCCATTGCCTAGAATTCTGCCTAGCCCTATACCAGGTACTCAATAAACATTTGTGGAATGGATTGGGTAGACAAAGAATAACCACAATACAGGGAAAAGAAAACACTAAAGCATTTGGATGTTGTTTAAAACTCAGCAGACTAAAACTTAAGTGTCCCAATGTAGCTGAGAAAACATCCATTTTATAAGGAACAGAGTGAAATTCAAGTCTGAAGGTTTAACTTAAGGGAAAAAAAAAAAATTGGTCCTGTTATCCTCATGTTTCACAGACTAATAGTATTCACAGACTTAGGTATGTAGAAGGACTTTATGAATTTCACATCTCTCGGCCTCATATGACTTCCTGCCATGAACAGGGAGGGTGTGGGTCCTGTCCAGATAACCATGAGCATCCATGAGTAATTGTGACCAAGATCCCATTACCAAGCCCAGCCTCGCACTAGAAATTAGGCATACATCACTGAGGTCAGCACTTGGCTCCTCTGTCCTCTGTTCTTTGCCAACCCAGACAACTTACTCCCCACCAACGATAATACAAACTGTGCGCTCACTTTTTCTCCAACTACAGAAGTGGAGAACATGTCGTGGTTCGTGGGAAGAGAGAATCCGAGAGTTCCCTGCATGTCTACCGTCAAACAGTTACTTTACCACTCACCCTGACCCCTTGGCCATTCTCTCTTGTGTATTCAGAACAAACATCTCTGCAAAGTAAGATGCCATTAGCCAGCTATCGGGGTCATTCGCTCCACCCACCCAGAAGGTTAGGGAGGCCAAAGGCAGCCTCTGAAAATCAGCGATGGCCAGAGTCATGCTCAGGCAACCCAAGGGAAGAGAATTCAGGGCAGTAGGGTCTCTGGCTCAAATAATCCGGGGCCCCATAAAGAGAAGCAAGGAGCTGAGCAACTATCTCATGACACAAAACGGTGTAGAAGGGTTATCTAAACTACTCTGAGTCTCTGTCTACATGGCCTCAACTTACTTGAGAATTGTTCTCTCCTAGCCTTCACTGAGACCATGGAGATAAATAGTGTTGGTGGAAAAAAATATAGACCCAAATCCCAGTGGATAAGTGCTCTCCTTAAAAGGACAGAAATAAAATCATGTTTGCCATCCTCAATAGTATGCACCAGCATAACATCCTGTCATTGTTCTTCAGAGTGTATTTGACACACGTCTGTTCAAATAAATTAACAAGCTCATTTTGATGGTCTCTTTTGGCAGAAATAAACAGGTTGTTATGACAATTTGTGAGTCGACCTACAAGATCTCTTCTGAAAAAAATCAAAACTGTGCAAAGTACGTCATCATATTTTAACACCAAAAGGAAAGTGGTGCACTTTTCTTTTTCCTCTTCTTTCTTTTCACCTAAAATCTCTTGTTCTGTTGCACTCTGTGATAGCAATCATAGGACGGGGAAGAAAGGAAAAGAAAAATGGGCAGGCAGCTGTCGGAGAGGCAGGTTACCATTTACCGAGGGAAGAAAATGACACTTGATTTTCTATATGAAGTATTGGAAATAAATCAATCAACCATTCATTTACTTATTCTGTCTGAACATCCAACACCCGGTATTATCGCATAGCATGTATCTTTTCCCATTTCCATACTACTTTTTTTATGAATACAGTCAAAAGTAATCAAATAGCCAGTTTAAAAAAAAAAAAAAAACAGTTGAAACATGACACATTTGACTACTTTCTCCTAATTTTTCTATTAAACTCTTTATTATTTTCTCCTTTTTGACTGAGGTGTATTCTGCAACCAGTAAAATCTTTTGAACCCATGACCCTGAGATCAAGATCAAGGCCTGAGCTGAGATCAAGAGTTGGCACCCAACCGACTGAGTCATCCAGACGCCCCACCAGTAAAATCTTAAATACTCAACTCAATTAATTTATACTTATGTATAAACCCATGTTACACCACCCAGGTAGAGTATTTCCCATAGCAATTCTCAGCAAGTTTTTTTTTCTTTTTAATGTCTTCTTTATTTATCTTCTTAAGTAAACTCTACCCCCAACGTGGGGCTTGAACTCACCACCCCAAGTTCAAGAGCTGCAGGCTCCACTGATGGAGCCAGCCAGGGGCCCCTCAGCAAGTTTTCTTTGGCCCTTCTCAGGCCCTCTCTATCTCTTACCCCGGAGGCCAGCACTCTATGATTCCCCTCAGCTTTGTTTCATTTTCCTCATTCTTGAAATTCATGTTAACTGGAATCATGCCTTATGTTCTCTTTTGTGTCTGTCTTCTTCAGCTCAATATGACATGTTGGAGATCCCTCCATGTCATTGCATCTACCGTTGGTTTGTTATTTAGCATTGCGGTGCAGTCATCTATTACATGAACACACCACAATGTCTTTATCCATTTTCTTACTGATGAGCATTTGGGTGGTTTCCAGTTCCTGATTATGACGGAACAGCTGCCGTGAACATTCTCACATGAGTCCGTCTGTGGACATAGGTACTCGTTGCTCTTGAGAATGTCATTGCTGGGTCATAGGGGAGGCAGATATTTAACTTCATTAGGAACTGCCAAATAGTTTCCTGAAGTAGTTATACCATGCTCCTATAGGCTTTGAAAATGGCCAAGCTTTTAACTAAAGACAACTGGCACCCTGCCTGTCCCCAGTCCCTTCCCTCCTGTGACTAGTTAGCTCTTGAGTGTGCAGACCCCGAAGGGTACCAAGAGGGGTCACAGGGTTTGGAGTCCGATGAACCTCAAAACTCTGCACCCTCACTTAGTAGTTTACAGACCTTGTGGGAAGACACTCTTTTTAATTACGTCATCTCAACATCTCTTTGTAGAATACCCATGAGACATCTACTTACTCTGTAGGTTCTTTGTGAGGATGAAGTGAGGGGATGGGGTGAAACCATCCAGCGCAGGTCCAGACACATGACACACACTGGATAAAAGCTAATTCCCCCTCTCCCTGCACCTTCCCCCCCTTCTAGTAGGTTTTGGGGTCCTCCAGAATCATCTCTGTCTGTCTCTCTCTCTCCTAAGCCCCGAGGGTTGAGGAAGAGGGAGACCCAGAAGTAAAAGAGCCCGCAGGAGAGAAGGTTGGGGGGCCGGATGCGGATCAGAATCCATCTTCCCGCAGCAGAAGGGAAAAGCTCTATTTACAGTAGGACCCAGATGGAACTGATTTGTTCAGAGCCATCTTATTCCTGAGTGTGATATTTGTCCACATCATAAAACCACAGGCTACAATGTGTCTGACATTATACCAAGTGATATAACCCCTCCTAATGATATTATAATAAATCCCAAATGAGGCAACCATCACTGGGCAGCCTTTTCAAAGTGTTCCTGAAATAGTTTTTACAGAACAAGGGATCTGTGTGCCAAATGCAGACACTCACATGAGGCCCGAGGAGTCAGCTCAAGCATATACACATGAACACAACTCGGCCTTCATTCTTGGCTGGGAACTTTTTTTCCTTTTATATTAATCTATTGGCTTCTATGAAAATCAAACTGTTTCTTTTTTCATTTTTTCATATGAAGGATGAAACTGAACATTTCTAACTGCAATAAAATGTCCCCCAGGGTGCTTTTTTATTATTATCCTTTAAATCAGCAGTTTCTATGCCTCTTCATTAGGAAAAGCCAATGACCTTTCATCTTGGCTTCACCTCCCTTGGTGCTCCAAGAAAGCTGACCACATTTCCTGCCATCCTGGTGATGGAAGCTTGTTTTGCTCTGTTTTTTTGCTAATAGGCATAGGTATGTTTCTGAGATACCATGTGATCTGCTTCCACAGCCTGGGGAGCTTGCTGACTCAGGAGACATTGAATTAGTTCTAGGACAAATGTGCAGCCTGCTCTGCCCTGCAAGGCAAGAACCACAGGAAATCATGTGTGTCCACGAATGGGGCTGGAGGCACCATCCTGCTGGACTGTGGTCTTGGAATCAGCAGGACCCAGAGCAAGAAGGAATATCTGTTCTGCTTCACTGTCATGCCCACCAACTCCTCACCAACACCAGCAGCGGTGTCATCACTGTGGTGACCAAAAGCACGGCAGGTGGTATTTCTCTCTTCCTCCGCACTGCCCCGCCCCCCTGGCCCACAATCGGTGGCCTTCAGCGGTCGCCACTACAGTGGACCATCCACTGTTTGGAGCTTCCCATTACACCTCGTTCCCCTCCCTCTCCCATCCATGTGGGTCTGTCATCGGTCCAAACTGGGGCCCAAGACTCAAGCACATTTGTTTTTTATTCTGTCAGTGGGATCACGAAGATGGACTGGGTAAAGCCTAAAACCGCTAGAGGCCATTGACCGCCATGGGGTAAAGAGAGCTTAAAGTGAAATGCGCTCTGGAGGCGGCAGATAAGAAGGAAGGAAAGAGGGGCCCTGATGGAATTAGACCCCTTAGACCTAGCCATGCCTATATTTTCGATTACTTATGTCAAAATGTTGTCTGTTTTAGAGAAAGACATGTATCATACGACCTCACTGATATGAGGAATTCTTTTTTTTTTTTTTAAAGATTTTATTTATTTATTTA
>NW_027996335.1:0-1018 GCF_054177405.1 Leptonychotes weddellii
TTTTGCCATATTGATTTTTTTTTATTGTTTATGATACTACACAAAACAATTGCCTTAATAAAATTTGCTTGGTTCATTTCAAAGATCAATAGTGCATGCTGATGAGAAAATTGCAATTAAGAAAAGAGCTGGATTTCTTCCAATGTAACTGAAATGAAGTCAACAATTTCACAATTTTAAAATATTGCTTACATCAAATTATGGTCTATTTTACTTGCATTTTTCTTTTCAAAAAGGCTTAAATGCTAATTATCTGAAATTCCAATATATATGTTTGAAAAAAATCAATAGTAAAATTGATTTTGAAGCTATGAATGAAAATCATTTTATCCATTTAAACTCTTTAGATGTAAATGTCTGTCTTTATACATGCACTTTCCTGCCATTTTGCTTTAATGTTTAAACTTCAAATTCTTATGTAAGGGCACAATGTAATTCACTGTATTCAGTAAATGGAAGTTAAAATGGAAATATACATTCTTACTGGATTTACTCATGATTGTCTTCATTATATATTTATCAATAGGCTTTGACTTGTATACTTGTTAACAATTTCTTCCTACCATCAACATTATCCTAGCCTCTTTTACACCTGAGATGATTGAAAATGACCCTAGATAATTTTTCTTTTTTTCATTTGGGGCATTAAGAGTTGGGTTCTCTCACTACCCTGATAAAAACATTATATCATGGACGCAAAAATCATCTTGATATAGAGAATTACTGCAGAATATTCTATTCCATGCTTTTGCTATTATCCGTGGTTATAAAGATCTGTAAACATAGAAATCACTTCTTGGGATTGGATTGTGGAAGTCCTGATGTATCATGCTCAGCTAGTGACAGGTTTTTAAATTCAACTTCCTGAGTGAGAAAGGTGTGACAACCTGGAAGCTGGTGATAGCCGCTGCATATTATGCAGAATGGCCAAAGTGCCTCTCATGTCATTATATCATAGGGTTTTTGTGTTGAAGTTTCAATGAGTATTAAGCATAAAATGATTAACAGTAAATAAGGG
>NW_027996336.1:0-200 GCF_054177405.1 Leptonychotes weddellii
CCAGGGCGCCTGGGTGGCTCAGTTGGTTAAGCGACTGCCTTCGGCTCAGGTCATGATCCTGGAGTCCCGGGATCGAGTCCCGCATCGGGCTCCCTGCTCGGCGGGGAGTCTGCTTCTCCCTCTGACCCTCCTCCCTCTCATGCTCTCTGTCTCTCATTCTCTCTCTCTCAAATAAATAAATAAAATCTTTAAAAAAAAAA
>NW_027996337.1:0-200 GCF_054177405.1 Leptonychotes weddellii
CCTGGGTGGCTCAGTCGTTAAGCGTCTGCCTTCGGCTCAGGTCATGATCCCAGGGTCCTGGGATCGAGCCCCGCATCGGGCTCCCTGCTCGGCGGGAAGCCTGCTTCTCTCTCTCCCACTCCCCCTGCTTGTGTTCCCTCTCTTACTGTGTCTCTCTGTCAAATAAATAAATAAAATCTTTAAAAAAAAAAAAAAAAAAA
>NW_027996338.1:0-200 GCF_054177405.1 Leptonychotes weddellii
CCGAATATCGCCTCGGATTCACTTCTCCGCACGTCCTACCTTCCAGAAAGTGGTCGCTTTTCTGATGAGAGAGTTGTTGCTCTTCTTTTCTTCGATCTCCTGTTGAGTTTGTAGGTGTTCAGAATGGTTTGATCCCTATCCAGCTGAATTCCTGAGAGGAGACGAAATCCAGGTCTCCTACTCCTCCGCCATCTTGCTCC
>NW_027996339.1:0-200 GCF_054177405.1 Leptonychotes weddellii
GCCTGGGTGGCTCAGTTGGTTAAGCAACTGCCTTCGGCTCAGGTCATGATCCTGGAGTCCCGGGATCGAGTCCCATATCGGGCTCCTTGCTCAGCAGGGGGTCTGCTTCTCCCTCTGATCCTCCCCCCTCTCATGCTCTCTCTCTCTGTCTCATTCTCTCTCTCAAATAAATAAATAAAATCTTTAAAAAAAAAAAAATA
>NW_027996340.1:0-200 GCF_054177405.1 Leptonychotes weddellii
GGGGCGCCTGGGTGGCTCAGTTGGTTAAGCGACTGCCTTCGGCTCAGGTCATGATCCTGGAGTACCGGGATCGAGTCCCGCATCGGGCTCCCTGCTCGGCAGGGAGTCTGCTTCTCCCTCTGACCCTCCCCCCTCTCATGTGCTCTCTCTCTCTCTCATTCTCTCTGTCTCAAATAAATAAATAAAATCTTTAAAAAAAA
>NW_027996341.1:0-200 GCF_054177405.1 Leptonychotes weddellii
AAAAAAAAAAAAAAATTCCTGGTACACTGAATTCCTTTCTCTACATATTTACATCCATCTCAAGGACTTAGGTCCTTATGTAGGTTAGTTTTTTTGTGTTTTTTTTTAAGGTTTTTATTTATTTATTTGACAGAGAGAGACACAGCGAGAGAGGGAACACAAGCAGGAGGAGTGGGAGAGGGAGAAGCAGGCTTCCCGCT
>NW_027996342.1:0-200 GCF_054177405.1 Leptonychotes weddellii
AGAAGATGGACTCTGAAAAACAAACTGAGGGTTCTAGAGGGGAGGGGGGTGGGAGGATGGGTTGGCCTGGTGGTGGGTGTTGAGGAGGGCACGTTCTGCATGGAGCACTGGGTGTTGTGCACGAACAATGAATCATGGAACACTTCATCTAGAACTAATGATGTAATGTATGGGGATTAACATAAGAATAAAAAAAAATA
>NW_027996343.1:0-200 GCF_054177405.1 Leptonychotes weddellii
GGGGCGCCTGGGTGGCTCAGTTGGTTAAGCGACTGCCTTCGGCTCAGGTCGTGATCCTGGAGTCCCGGGATCGAGTCCCGCATCGGGCTCCCTGCTCGGCAGGGAGCCTGCTTCTCCCTCTGACCCTTCCCCCTGTCATGTGCTCTCTGTCTCTCTCATTCTCTCTGTCTCAAATAAATAAATAAAATCTTTAAAAAAAA
>NW_027996344.1:0-200 GCF_054177405.1 Leptonychotes weddellii
TCGGGCGCCTGGGTGGCTCAGTTGGTTAAGCGACTGCCTTCGGCTCAGGTCATGATCCTGGAGTCCCGGGATCGAGTCCCGCATCGGGCTCCCTGCTCGGCAGGGAGTCTGCTTCTCCCTCTGACCCTCCTCCCTCTCATGCTCTCTGTCTCTCATTCTCTCTCTCTCAAATAAATAAATAAAATCTTTAAAAAAAAAAA
>NW_027996345.1:0-200 GCF_054177405.1 Leptonychotes weddellii
TCGGGCGCCTGGGTGGCTCAGTTGGTTAAGCGACTGCCTTCGGCTCAGGTCATGATCCTGGAGTCCCGGGATCGAGTCCCGCATCGGGCTCCCTGCTCAGCGGGGAGTCTGCTTCTCCCTCTGACCCTCCTCCCTCTCATGCTCTCTGTCTCTCATTCTCTCTCTCTCAAATAAATAAATAAAATCTTTAAAAAAAAAAA
>NW_027996346.1:0-1018 GCF_054177405.1 Leptonychotes weddellii
TTTGCACTGTATTCTCCCTTCTCCGCCTCTGGAGCTCGGGGGGCCTGAGTGTTGGGTTTCTTGGTGCTGCATGGGGGGGTGCCCTGAGGCTCTGTTCAGGGGTCTTTTTATTTATTTATTTTTTTTACAGATTTTTTTTTTTAAGATTTTATTTATTTGACAGAGAGAGACACAGCGAGAGAGGGAACACAAGCAGGGGGAGTGGGAGAGGGAGAAGCAGCAGGCTTCCCACTGAGCAGGGAGCCCGATGCAGGGCTCGATCCCAGGACCCTGGGATCATGACCTGAGCCGAAGGCAGACGCTTAACGACTGATCCACCCATGTGCCCCTCAGGGGTCTTTTTAAATCGTGCTTCTCTCTCTTGCACAAACTGGCTAATTTCCATCTGCGAGCTTACGGACTTCCTCTGTCCTCTCCAGTCTGCTGCCCTTCTGTCCATCCCATGGATTTTTAATTGTGACTATTGTATTTTTCAACTGTAAGATTTCCGATTGCTTCTTCATTATATTTGTTTTCTACGCCCTTTGGTTTTCTAGCTTTTTCCTCCCTTCAAAGTTGTCCGTGCTTTCATCTGGGACGGTGGTTAGCACGGTTGTTTTGAGGTGACCCCAGGATTTCACCCCAGGCTGGGCTGTGGGGTCACAGTCTGGATCCCCCTCCCCTGGTCCTGGGCCAGCCTTCGGTTCTGTGGCCCGGGGCTAGGGCCTTAGTCTCCTCACCTCCCTGCAAACGCTGTGGTCATCTGCACCCTGGGCCAAGTAATGGAAGGACATGTGGGCAGCAGTGGGCAGCAGGGGGGTGGCCCGGCCCTCCTCGGGTGTCCCCTCTGCCAGCCACAGAAACCAGTTCTCTGGGGGCTGGGGCCACAGGGAAAGGACCACAGTGGAACCCGGGATTTCCCCCTCGCTCAGGCCCCTAGGAGGGCCCTTTCCATTCTTCTTCCTTCTGTGTTCAAGAGGAAGGATGACACAGATCTGGAGACTTTTTCTCGGATGAAATAAATACATTGTTCATTCCG
>NW_027996347.1:0-200 GCF_054177405.1 Leptonychotes weddellii
CGCCTGGGTGGCTCAGTCGGTTAAGCGTCTGCCTTCGGCTCAGGTCGTGATCCTGGAGTCCCGGGATCGAGTCCCACATCGGGCTCCCTGCTCAGCGGGGAGTCCGCTTCTCCCTCTGACCCTCCCCCTCTCATGCTCTCTCTCTCTCTCTCATTCTCGCTCTCAAATAAATAAATAAAATCTTTAAAAAAAAAAAAAAA
>NW_027996348.1:0-200 GCF_054177405.1 Leptonychotes weddellii
GATTTTTTTTTTTAAAGATTTTATTTATTTATTTGAGACAGAGAGAATGAGATACAGAGAGCATGAGAGGGAGGAGGGTCAGAGGGAGAAGCAGACTCCCTGCCGAGCAGGGAGCCCGATGCGGGACTCGATCCCGGGACTCCAGGATCATGACCTGAGCCGAAGGCAGTCGCTTAACCAACTGAGCCACCCAGGCGCCC
>NW_027996349.1:0-200 GCF_054177405.1 Leptonychotes weddellii
TGGGGCGCCTGGGTGGCTCAGTTGGTTAAGCGACTGCCTTCGGCTCAGGTCATGATCCTGGAGTCCCGGGATCGAGTCCCGCATCGGGCTCCCTGCTCGGCAGGGAGTCTGCTTCTCCCTCTGACCCTCCTCCCTCTCATGCTCTCTGTCTCTCATTCTCTCTCTCAAATAAATAAATAAAATCTTTAAAAAAAAAAAAA
>NW_027996350.1:0-200 GCF_054177405.1 Leptonychotes weddellii
AAAAAAAAAAAGAAGAAGAAGAAGGTAGCGGGAGGGGAAGAATGAAGCGGGGGAAATCGGAGGGGTGGACGAACCATGAGAGACGATGGACTCTGAAAAACAAACTGAGGGTTCTAGAGGGGAGGGGGGTGGGAGGATGGGTTGGCCTGGTGGTGGGTATTGAGGAGGGCACGTTCTGCATGGAGCACTGGGTGTTATGC
>NW_027996351.1:0-200 GCF_054177405.1 Leptonychotes weddellii
CTGTTGGCCATTTGGATGTCTTCTTTGGAAAAATGTCTGTTCATGTCTTCTGCCCATTTGTTGATTGGATTCTTTGTTCTTTGGGTGTTGAGTTTGATGAGTTCTTTATAGATTTTGGATACTAGCCCTTTATCTGATATGTCATTTGCAAATATCTTCTCCCATTCTGTCGGTTGTCTTTTGGTTTTGTTGACTGTTTC
>NW_027996352.1:0-200 GCF_054177405.1 Leptonychotes weddellii
GTGGCTCAGTTGGTTAAGCGACTGCCTTCGGCTCAGGTCATGATCCTGGAGTCCCGGGATCGAGTCCCGCATCGGGCTCCCTGCTCGGCAGGGAGCCTGCTTCTCCCTCTGACCCTCCCCCCTCTCATGTGCTTTCTCTCTCTCTCATTCTCTCTGTCTCAAATAAATAAATAAAATCTTTAAAAAAAAAAAAAAAAAAA
>NW_027996353.1:0-200 GCF_054177405.1 Leptonychotes weddellii
TTGGGGCGCCTGGGTGGCTCAGTTGGTTAAGCGACTGCCTTCGGCTCAGGTCATGATCCTGGAGTCCCAGGATCGAGTCCCGCATCAGGCTCCCTGCTCGGCGGGGAGTCTGTTTCTCCCTCTGACCCTCCTCTCTCTCATGTTCTCTGTCTCTCATTCTCTCTCTCTCAAATAAATAAATAAAATCTTTAAAAAAAAAA
>NW_027996354.1:0-200 GCF_054177405.1 Leptonychotes weddellii
CTTTTTTTTTTTTTTTAAAGATTTTATTTATTTATTTGAGAGAGAGAGAATGAGAGACAGAGAGCATGAGAGGGAGGAGGGTCAGAGGGAGAAGCAGACTCCCTGCCGAGCAGGGAGCCCGATGCGGGACTCGATCCCGGGACTCCAGGATCATGACCTGAGCTGAAGGCAGTCGCTTAACCAACTGAGCCACCCAGGCA
>NW_027996355.1:0-200 GCF_054177405.1 Leptonychotes weddellii
CGCCTGGGTGGCTCAGTTGGTTAAGCGACTGCCTTCAGCTCAGGTCATGATCCTGGAGTCCCGGGATCGAGTCCCGCATCGGGCTCCCTGCTCGGCAGGGAGTCTGCTTCTCCCTCTGACCCTCCTCCCTCTCATGCTCTCTGTCTCTCATTCTCTCTCTCTCAAATAAATAAATAAAATCTTTAAAAAAAAAAAAAAAA
>NW_027996356.1:0-200 GCF_054177405.1 Leptonychotes weddellii
AGGGCGCCTGGGTGGCTCAGTCGTTAAGCGTCTGCCTTCGGCTCAGGTCATGATCCCAGGGTCCTGGGATCAAGTCCCACATCGGGCTCCCTGCTCGGCAGGAAGCCTGCTTCTCGCTCTCCCACTCCCCCTGCTTGTGTTCCTGCTCTCGCTATCTCTCTCTCTGTCAAATAAATAAATAAAATCTTTAAAAAAAAAAA
>NW_027996357.1:0-1018 GCF_054177405.1 Leptonychotes weddellii
AGTCCTCAGGTCTCCCCAAAACCATCACTTCCTCCAGGAGACCCTTCCTAACTTTGCCATCAAAAGTGGTCCCGAGATAGAACAGAGGCTGTGTTTGGAGCCCCCACCCTCGCCCTAACCACAAAGCCCATGGCTCCCTGCGTGTCACCTTAGAAGAAAAGGCTGAGCAATCGTGTTGGTTTTTCTTTTTTTTTTTTTTTTTGAGCGGTATATCTCATAGGAATGCGGAAGCGGGATGTTTGCCAGGAAGAAGTCGGCCGAAGAAACCGGCCTAAACCAGCCTGTGCCGCGAGGGACCCCAGCGCTGACCCTTCACCCACTCTCTCCTCGCGACAATCCTGACGCTCGCGGCCGGGGGCGGAGACTTGACATGCTAATGAGACACGCGGGGCAGGTAGGAGCCTGTGCCGCCCACTGCGCCTGCGCGCAGCTTCCCGGCTCGGCGCCCCTGCGAGCCGGGCGCCCCTTCTTTCCCGCCTCAGCCCCTCGCAAAGCGCGGTCGCTCCGGGAGCCGGCCGGGACTTCTGCTCCCAGTGGCAGCCCCCAATAAACGCTGCGTGCATCTTTCTTGGCCTCATGTCAGTGTCTGCGCTGAGAGCCAACGAGCCCTGGGGTCGGAACGTATTCCGGCCACCACGCAGGGACCCCAGGAGGGAGCCCCGGTGAGTCCCCGAGGAGCCGGAGCCGGCGGACGGCCGATGGAGCCCCTCCGACCCTTCGGACTGATGAGCGGCCTGGAGCTTTAGTTCGGCGTCTCGGCGGCGGTAAGTTCTGCCTCCGGCCTCAGCGACTCTGCCCCTCCTGCCAGGCCCCGCCGACGGCTTCGCTTCGTTTTGCCTCTCCGTCTTCACTTCGGCCAGAATTTCTCCGGCGGAAGGAGGTTTTCTGGTCCCGCGTTCCGGGGCCGAGTGTCCCCTGCCGCCAGACTCTCACCTCCCTGGTGTTGGTCCCCTGCAGGCTGGAGGACCCTCTGGTGGGTTGAGCCCGACCTGGGTGTCCCCTGTCCCCTGACTCTCAC
>NW_027996358.1:0-200 GCF_054177405.1 Leptonychotes weddellii
CTTTTTTTTTTTTTTTAAGATTTTATTTATTTATTTGACAGAGAGAGACACAGCGAGAGAGGGAACACAAGCAGGGGGAGTGGGAGAGGGAGAAGCAGGCTCCCCGCAGAGCAGGGAGCCCGATGTGGGACTCGATCCCAGGACCCTGGGATCATGACCTGAGCCGAAGGCAGTCGCTCAACCGACTGAGCCACCCAGGC
>NW_027996359.1:0-200 GCF_054177405.1 Leptonychotes weddellii
ATAGGGCGCCTGGGTGGCTCAGTTGGTTAAGCGACTGCCTTCGGCTCAGGTCATGATCCTGGAGTCCCGGGATCGAGTCCCGCATCGGGCTCCCTGCTCGGCAGGGAGTCTGCTTCTCCCTCTGACCCTCCTCCCTCTCATGCTCTCTGTCTCTCATTCTCTCTGTCTCAAATAAATAAATAAAATCTTTAAAAAAAAAA
>NW_027996360.1:0-200 GCF_054177405.1 Leptonychotes weddellii
GGCGCCTGGGTGGCTCAGTTGGTTAAGCGACTGCCTTCGGCTCAGGTCATGATCCTGGAGTACCGGGATCGAGTCCCGCATCGGGCTCCCTGCTCGGCAGGGAGTCTGCTTCTCCCTCTGACCCTCCCCCCTCTCATGTGCTCTCTCTCTCTCTCATTCTCTCTGTCTCAAATAAATAAATAAAATCTTTAAAAAAAAAA
>NW_027996361.1:0-200 GCF_054177405.1 Leptonychotes weddellii
CACCTCTTTGTTAGGCTAAAGTTACTTTCCCTTCTAGAAAAATTATCATAACTGCATGAATCAAGCATATGCTGAGCATTTTGAATACCTGGAAAAATTTTGCTTAAGGGTACATTATTTCGGGCGCCTGGGTGGCTCAGTCGGTTGAGCGACTGCCTTCGGCTCAGGTCATGATCCCAGGGTCCTGGGATCGAGTCCCG
>NW_027996362.1:0-200 GCF_054177405.1 Leptonychotes weddellii
TACCTCTTTGTTAGGCTAAAGTTACTTTCCCTTCTAGAAAAATTATCATAACTGCATGAATCAAGCATATGCTGAGCATTTTGAATACCTGGAAAAATTTTGCTTAAGGGTACATTATTTCGGGCGCCTGGGTGGCTCAGTCGGTTGAGCGACTGCCTTCGGCTCAGGTCATGATCCCAGGGTCCTGGGATCGAGTCCCA
>NW_027996363.1:0-200 GCF_054177405.1 Leptonychotes weddellii
AGCGGGGGAAATCGGAGGGGTAGACGAACCATGAGAGACGATGGACTCTGAAAAACAAACTGAGGGTTCTAGAGGGGAGGGGGGTGGGAGGATGGGTTAGCCTGGTGGTGGGTATTGAGGAGGGCACATTCTGCATGGAGCACTGGGTGTTATGCACAAACAATGAATCATGGAACACTTCATCTAAAACTAATGATGTA
>NW_027996364.1:0-200 GCF_054177405.1 Leptonychotes weddellii
GCCTGGGTGGCTCAGTTGGTTAAGCGACTGCCTTCGGCTCAGGTCATGATCCTGGAGTCCCGGGATCGAGTCCCGCATCGGGCTCCCTGCTCGGCAGGGAGCCTGCTTCTCCCTCTGACCCTCCCCCCTCTCATGTGCTCTCTGTCTCTCTCATTCTCTCTGTCTCAAATAAATAAATAAAATCTTTAAAAAAAAAAAAA
>NW_027996365.1:0-200 GCF_054177405.1 Leptonychotes weddellii
GGGGCGCCTGGGTGGCTCAGTTGGTTAAGCGACTGCCTTCGGCTCAGGTCATGATCCTGGAGTCCCTGGATCGAGTCCCGCATCGGGCTCCCTGCTCGGCAGGGAGTCTGCTTCTCCCTCTGACCCTCCCCCCTCTCATGTGCTTGCTCTCTCTCATTCTCTCTCTCTCAAATAAATAAATAAAATCTTAAAAAAAAAAA
>NW_027996366.1:0-200 GCF_054177405.1 Leptonychotes weddellii
TGCCTGGGTGGCTCAGTCGTTAAGCGTCTGCCTTCGGCTCAGGTCATGGTCCCAGGGTCCTGGGATCGAGTCCCACATCGGGCTCCCTGCTCGGCGGGAAGCCTGCTTCTCCCTCTCCCACTCCCCCTGCTTGTGTTCCTGCTCTCGCTATCTCTCTCTCTGTCAAATAAATAAATAAAATCTTAAAAAAAAAAAAAAAA
>NW_027996367.1:0-200 GCF_054177405.1 Leptonychotes weddellii
ATGATCCTGGAGTCCCGGGATCGAGTCCCGCATCGGGCTCCCCACTCGGCGGGGAGTCTGCTTCTCCCTCTGACCCTCCCCTCTCTCATGTGCTCTCTCTCTGTCTCATTCTCTCTCAAATAAATAAATAAAATCTTTAAAAAAAAAAAAGAAGGTGGTGGTGGTGGTTTTCCCCCAGAATGCTGCCAGCTTTGTTGTGA
>NW_027996368.1:0-1018 GCF_054177405.1 Leptonychotes weddellii
CCTGGGTGGCTCAGTTGGTTAAGCAACTGCCTTCGGCTCAGGTCATGATCCTGGAGTCCCGGGATCGAGTCCCGCATCGGGCTCCCTGCTCGGCGGGGAGTCTGCTTCTCCCTCTGATCCTCCCCCTCTCATGCTCTCTGTCTCCCATTCTCTCTCTCAGATAAATAAATAAAAAATCTTTAAAAAAAAAAAAAAAAAAAGAAACTAGGGCTCCTTGGAAAAATGGCTGATTTTTAGGACTGAGGCAGAAAATGTACAAGATGAGCCTGGAGCACATTGTTGTGCCTGAAACTCAGGCCATGCTCAGAGAATGATTAGGGACATGTCAAAAAGACTTGAGAGCTAGCATAAATGGGCTCCCACTGGCCAAATCTGGGACAATTTAAGCATCAAAATAAATAATGAGAGTAAAGGATTATAACTCGCTGAATCAAAAAATAAATCCACACGTTTACCTGATATAAATAAATACATAAGTAAATAAACCAGGTGGGGAGGAAAGCTCTCTCTTACAGTAGAAAGCCAAAAAATACATATAGAAGAGATAATGAAATCAGAAATTCATTATTTGGCAACCGGCGTAATAAACTTGCCTCAGGCAAGGATCATCATTGGATGCTAAACTAGTGAGTGAATGTTTTCAGAGTAACAGGATATTAACATTTCTTCAAATATAGCCCCATAAGATAATTACAACAGGAAAACTAGTACCTCGGCAGTGGAGAAACCTGGCAGATGCCACATTAACCAAGTGATCAAGGTTAAGATCACCAGTAATGAGACATCTAGTTACCACAGACCTCATGATCTGAGGCACGAACCAGGACCCAACATCACTTCTGTGGTATTCCTGAATCTAATCACGAGGAAACATCAGACAAACCCAAAATGAGGGGCATTCTGCAAAACAACTGGCCTATACTTTTCACAAATATCAATGCTATAAAACACAAAGACAGATTGAAGAATCGTTCCAGGTTAAAGGAGACTAAAGGGACATGATGACCAAATGCACCAT
>NW_027996369.1:0-200 GCF_054177405.1 Leptonychotes weddellii
GCGCCTGGGTGGCTCAGTTGGTTAAGCGACTGCCTTCGGCTCAGGTCATGATCCTGGAGTCCCGGGATCGAGTCCCACATCGGGCTCCCTGCTCGGCAGGGAGTCTGCTTCTCCCTCTGACCCTCCTCCCTCTCATGCTCTCTGTCTCTCATTCTCTCTGTCTCAAATAAATAAATAAAATCTTTAAAAAAAAAAAAAAA
>NW_027996370.1:0-200 GCF_054177405.1 Leptonychotes weddellii
CCTGGGTGGCTCAGTTGGTTAAGCGACTGCCTTCGGCTCAGGTCATGATCCTGGAGTCCCGGGATCGAGTCCCGCATCGGGCTCCCTGCTCGGCAGGGAGTCTGCTTCTCCCTCTGACCCTCCTCCCTCTCATGCTCTCTGTCTCTCATTCTCTCTGTCTCAAATAAATAAATAAAATCTTTAAAAAAAAAAAAAAAAGA
>NW_027996371.1:0-200 GCF_054177405.1 Leptonychotes weddellii
CCTACAATTCCATGCCATTCAGATAACTTCTCTCACATAAAACAATCAGCTCTTGACCCTCTTCAAAATGTATCCTGAGTCCCTACATTTTTACCCTCAGGAAAAGTTTTCTGGCATCATCTTCACATATGGATATGGTCAACTGATTGCTTTAGAAATAGCTAGGCAGTAGCCTTCACACTGGACAAAAAAAAAAAAAC
>NW_027996372.1:0-200 GCF_054177405.1 Leptonychotes weddellii
CCTGGGTGGCTCAGTTGGTTAAGCGACTGCCTTCGGCTCAGGTCATGATCCTGGAGTCCCTGGATCGAGTCCCGCATCGGGCTCCCTGCTCGGCGGGGAGTCTGCTTCTCCCTCTCCCACTCCCCCTGCTTGTGTTCCCTCTCTCGCTGTGTCTTTCTCTGTCAAATAAATAAATAAAATCTTTAAAAAAAAAAAAAAAA
>NW_027996373.1:0-200 GCF_054177405.1 Leptonychotes weddellii
GGGCACCTGGGTGGCTCAGTTGGTTAAGCGACTGCCTTCGGCTCAGGTCATGATCCTGGAGTCCCGGGATCGAGTCCCGCATCGGGCTCCCTGCTCGGCAGGGAGTCTGCTTCTCCCTCTGACCCTCCTCCCTCTCATGCTCTCTGTCTCTCATTCTCTCTCTCTCAAATAAATAAATAAAATCTTTAAAAAAAAAAAAA
>NW_027996374.1:0-200 GCF_054177405.1 Leptonychotes weddellii
TGGGGCGCCTGGGTGGCTCAGTTGGTTAAGCGACTGCCTTCGGCTCAGGTCATGATCCTGGAGTCCCGGGATCGAGTCCCGCATCGGGCTCCCTGCTTGGCAGGGAGTCTGCTTCTCCCTCTGACCCTCCTCCCTCTCATGCTCTCTGTCTCTCATTCTCTCTGTCTCAAATAAATAAATAAAATCTTTAAAAAAAAAAA
>NW_027996375.1:0-200 GCF_054177405.1 Leptonychotes weddellii
CAGGGCGCCTGGGTGGCTCAGTTGGTTAAGCGACTGCCTTCGGCTCAGGTCATGATCCTGGAGTCCCGGGATCGAGTCCCGCATCGGGCTCCCTGCTCGGCAGGGAGTCTGCTTCTCCCTCTGACCCTCCTCCCTCTCATGCTCTCTGTCTCTCATTCTCTCTGTCTCAAATAAATAAATAAAATCTTTAAAAAAAAAAG
>NW_027996376.1:0-200 GCF_054177405.1 Leptonychotes weddellii
TAGGGCGCCTGGGTGGCTCAGTTGGTTAAGCGACTGCCTTCGGCTCAGGTCATGATCCTGGAGTCCCGGGATCGAGTCCCGCATCGGGCTCCCTGCTCGGCAGGGAGTCTGCTTCTCCCTCTGACCCTCCTCCCTCTCATGCTCTCTGTCTCTCATTCTCTCTGTCTCAAATAAATAAATAAAATCTTTAAAAAAAAAAA
>NW_027996377.1:0-200 GCF_054177405.1 Leptonychotes weddellii
TGGACTCTGAAAAACAAACTGAGGGTTCTAGAGGGGAGGGGGGTGGGAGGATGGGTTGGCCTGGTGGTGGGTATTGAGGAGGGCACGTTCTGCATGGAGCACTGGGTGTTGTGCATGAACAATGAATCATGGAACACTTCATCTAGAACTAATGATGTAATGTATGGGGATTAACATAAGAATAAAAAAAAAAAAAAGAA
>NW_027996378.1:0-200 GCF_054177405.1 Leptonychotes weddellii
TGGGGCGCCTGGGTGGCTCAGTCGTTAAGCGTCTGCCTTCGGCTCAGGTCATGATCCCAGGGTCCTGGGATCGAGCCCCGCATCGGGCTCCCTGCTCCGCGGGAAGCCTGCTTCTCCCTCTCCCACTCCCCCTGCTTGTGTTCCCTCTCTCGCTGTGTCTCTCTCTGTCAAATAAATAAATAAAATCTTTTAAAAAAAAA
>NW_027996379.1:0-1018 GCF_054177405.1 Leptonychotes weddellii
AGAGAGAGAGAGAGAGAGAAAGCATGAGCAGGGAGAGAGGCAGAGGGAGAGGGAGAAGTAGGTTCCTCGCCGAGCGAGGAGCCCTATGCGGGGCTCGATCCCAGGACGCTGGGATCATGACCAGAGCTGAAGGCAGACACTTAAACATCTGAGCCACCCAGGCGCCCCAAAGGACAGCCCATTTAAAGGAGTGACTTTTGCCCCACGGAACAGATTCCTTTTGCTCTGAGGCATGCTCTGGGTATGTTCTGCAATCAAAACTGCTGTCTGTTTCCAACAGAGATAAATTTACTAAAAAATAATGTGTCTATACAGACAATTGAATATTATTCAGCCTTAAAAAGGAAGGAAATTCTGACACATGCTACAACATGGATGAAACTTAAGGATATTGTGCTCAGGGAATTAAGCTGATCACAAAAGGACAACTCTTGGGGCGCCTGGCTGGTTCAGTCAGAGCATGCGACTCTTGATCTTGGGGTCATGAGTTCAAGCCCCACGTTGGGGGTAGGGTTTACTTAAAAAAAAAAAAAAGGACAAATATTAAATGATTCCACTTACAGAGGTTCCCAGAGTTGTCAAATTCATAGAAAGAGAAAGTAGAATGGTGGTTGTCAGAAGCTAAGGGGAGGAGGGGGAATGGGAAGTTTAATGATTATCAGTTTAGGAAGATGAAGAAGTCCTGGAGGTGGATGGTGTGATAGTTGCAAAACAATGTAAATGTATGTAATGCCCCAGAACTGTACACTTAAAATGACAAAAATGACAAATGTCACGTTCCATATATTTTACCGCAAATAAAACAATGTGTCTGGGAATTTTTTTTTAAAGTCTCGCCTGTTGTCCTTCTAATTGTTCATGAGTTGCACTTTGGTGTAGCATGCCCCCTACCGCCTGAACCTTGTTTCGCAAAGTGAGGTCCCTGGACCGGCAGCCTCGCCATCAGCTGGAAGCTCAGGCTCACCCCAGACCTACTGAAGTGGAATTTGCATTTAACAGGATCTGTGGGGTTCTGAGA
>NW_027996380.1:0-200 GCF_054177405.1 Leptonychotes weddellii
GGGGCGCCTGGGTGGCTCAGTCGTTAAGCGTCTGCCTTCGGCTCAGGTCATGATCCCAGGGTCCTGGGATCGAGCCCCACATCGGGCTCCCTGCTCCGCGGGAAGCCTGCTTCTCCCTCTCCCACTCCCCCTGCTTGTGTTCCCTCTCTCGCTGTGTCTCTCTCTGTCAAATAAATAAATAAAATCTTAAAAAAAAAAAA
>NW_027996381.1:0-200 GCF_054177405.1 Leptonychotes weddellii
AGGATTCCAGTGGTTAGGTATACAGGGAGATATAAAGGTCAGGGCAGTGGGTACAACTTTCAATAATACCTAGCAAAATTTTACGGATTACAAAGCACTTTCCGTATATTGCCCCACATGATCATTAGGACAGCTGTGAGGATGTTAGGGCAGGTATGATTACACCTACTTATAGACATAAAGACCGAGGTTGAAAGCAC
>NW_027996382.1:0-200 GCF_054177405.1 Leptonychotes weddellii
ATGCTTTCAACCTCGGTCTTTATGTCTATAAGTAGGTGTAATCATACCTGCCCTAACATCCTCACAGCTGTCCTAATGATCATGTGGGGCAATATACGGAAAGTGCTTTGTAATCCGTAAAATTTTGCTAGGTATTATTGAAAGTTGTACCCACTGCCCTGACCTTTATATCTCCCTGTATACCTAACCACTGGAATCCC
>NW_027996383.1:0-200 GCF_054177405.1 Leptonychotes weddellii
AAACCATTGCATTGCCATCCACCCACCCACCCATCCATCCACCCATCCACCCATCCATCCACCCAGCCATCCATCCATCCACCCATCCATCCATCCATCCATCCATTCATCCATCCTTGTGGCATTTACTGAGTGCCAAGTATGCTCCAGACATTGACCTGATTAAGGGAATACAAAGTATTTTTTGGAAGCAAAAAGCG
>NW_027996384.1:0-200 GCF_054177405.1 Leptonychotes weddellii
GGGGCGCCTGGGTGGCTCAGTTGGTTAAGCGACTGCCTTCGGCTCAGGTCATGATCCTGGAGTCCCAGGATCGAGTCCCGCATCGGGCTCCCTGCTCGGCAGGGAGTCTGCTTCTCCCTCTGACCCTCCCCCCTCTCATGTGCTCTCTGTCTCTCTCATTCTCTCTGTCTCAAATAAATAAATAAAATCTTTAAAAAAAA
>NW_027996385.1:0-200 GCF_054177405.1 Leptonychotes weddellii
ACTGGGGGCGGAGCAAGATGGCGGAGGAGTAGGAGACCTGGATTTCGTCTCCTCTCAGGAATTCAGCTGGATAGGGATCAAACCATTCTGAACACCTACAAACTCAACAGGAGATCGAAGAAAGGAATAGCAACAACTCTCTGAACAGAAAAGCGACCACTTTCTGGAAGGTAGGACGTGCGGAGAAGTGAATCCGAGGC
>NW_027996386.1:0-200 GCF_054177405.1 Leptonychotes weddellii
GGTGGGGGAGAAAACGAAGAAAAGGAGCACTACGACAAAAATGTTACTGTAGCAAAGAAACAGTCCCTGCAGTAGCTTTAAAAAGAGAAGCTATTTTCACTTTTTAAAAGGTTTGATTTATCCAGACAGTTACAAAATTAAGGAAAGAAGACCAAAGAAGAGTAAGGAAGTGGTTATACACTGGATATTTTTTTTTTTTA
>NW_027996387.1:0-200 GCF_054177405.1 Leptonychotes weddellii
AAAAAAAAAAAAATATCCAGTGTATAACCACTTCCTTACTCTTCTTTGGTCTTCTTTCCTTAATTTTGTAACTGTCTGGATAAATCAAACCTTTTAAAAAGTGAAAATAGCTTCTCTTTTTAAAGCTACTGCAGGGACTGTTTCTTTGCTACAGTAACATTTTTGTCGTAGTGCTCCTTTTCTTCGTTTTCTCCCCCACG
>NW_027996388.1:0-200 GCF_054177405.1 Leptonychotes weddellii
AGGGCACCTGGGTGGCTCAGTTGGTTAAGCGACTGCCTTCGGCTCAGGTCATGATCCTGGAGTCCCTGGATCGAGTCCCGCATCGGGCTCCCTGCTCGGCAGGGAGCCTGCTTCTCCCTCTGACCCTCCCCCCTCTCATGTGCTCTCTCTCATTCTCTCTGTCTCAAATAAATAAATAAAATCTTTAAAAAAAAAAAAAA
>NW_027996389.1:0-200 GCF_054177405.1 Leptonychotes weddellii
ATCGCCTCGGATTCACTTCTCCGCACGTCCTACCTTCCAGAAAGTGGTCGCTTTTCTGTTCAGAGAGTTGTTGCTATTCCTTTCTTCGATCTCCTGTTGAGTTTGTAGGTGTTCAGAATGGTTTGATCCCTATCCAGCTGAATTCCTGAGAGGAGACGAAATCCAGGTCTCCTACTCCTCCGCCATCTTGCTCCGCCCCC
>NW_027996390.1:0-1017 GCF_054177405.1 Leptonychotes weddellii
ATGTATAGAGTCAAAATTATTGACCAGAACCCAAGCAAGATGCACCTGTTTTCTTGGGAACTTAGGTTTGCTGGCCTCTTGTTTTCCCAGCCTGTCTTCTGCGGGAGGGGCCTGCCCTGCTGTTACTCAGGCAACCCTGTTTGGGCGGAGTTGCCCTGCGTCCCTGTGGAGGGGGATGGCCTCAGTGGGCATCAGTCTTTGGGGCTTTTGTTCTCTGGCACCTTTCCCTGGCGGCTTTCCGCGTCTCTTCCACGAGTCAGAGCAGAAGAGACCGTTTCCAACCCTCTGCCTCAGAGCAGAGAGACCACAGCCTGCTCTCCAGGCCACACTGTCTCCGTTTCTGTCTGTGCTGCTATAAACTGCAGCGTCCGGGTTGTGCGCCCCTCCGCAGCGCTCCCAGTCCTGCCTCCAGGTCGGGGCACGTCTCTGCCCTTTGTGCTTCTAAAACTGCCAGCCGCTCCCAATTCGCACGCGCGCGACTCCGCCGCTTGGGGTCCTGTCCCGGGAACTGCAGTTCGTGTGTGTGTGGCTCCACTGCTTGGGGTTTCCACCCCTGGGGGTTGCAGTTCACTGGCGCGACTCAGGCACACCGATTTCCTCCCAGAGGCTGCAGTTCGCATGTGCGCGACCGTCGCTCCGGTTTCTGTCCGGGGTGCTGCAGTTCACCTGTGCGCAACCCCGCCGGTCTGGTTTTCCACCCCAGGGGCTGCCCTAAAGTTCTTTCCCGGTGCTACCAGTCTGCGAGTCTGTGCCCTGTCTGCAGCATGTGAGGCTGTCACTCACCGGCGGTGTAGGATCCCCATGGCCAGGCACCCTCCCGCTGCCGTTTATCCTCCGATATCTGCCCGCAGAATCACAGCTCTCCTCTTCGTACCTCACAACCAACCGCCTGCGATATTCTGTTCGTAGAGATCCAGATCTTCTTACATCTCAGGCTGGTTTCGTGGGTGCTCAGAGTGGTCTGGTAGATATCCAGCTCAATTCTGGGGACCAGTTGAAATAGGGTCCCCCCTCCCT
>NW_027996391.1:0-200 GCF_054177405.1 Leptonychotes weddellii
CATTCTTTTTTTTTTTTTTAAAGATTTTATTTATTTATTTGAGACAGAGAGAATGAGAGACAGAGAGCATGAGAGGGAGGAGGGTCAGAGGGAGAAGCAGACTCCCTGCCGAGCAGGGAGCCCGATGCGGGACTCGATCCCGGGACTCCAGGATCATGACCTGAGCCGAAGGCAGTCGCTTAACCAACTGAGCCACCCAG
>NW_027996392.1:0-200 GCF_054177405.1 Leptonychotes weddellii
TGGGTGGCTCAGTCGTTAAGCGTCTGCCTTCAGCTCAGGTCATGATCCCAGGGTCCTGGGATCGAGCCCCGCATCAGGCTCCCTGCTCCGCGGGAGGCCTGCTTCTCCCTCTGCTGCTCCCCTTGCTTGTATTTCCTCTCTCCCTGCCTCTCTCTCTGCCAAATAAATAAATAAAATCTTTAAAAAAAAAAAAAAAAAAA
>NW_027996393.1:0-200 GCF_054177405.1 Leptonychotes weddellii
GGGCGCCTGGGTGGCTCAGTCGGTTAAGCGACTGCCTTCGGCTCAGGTCATGATCCTGGAGTCCCGGGATCGAGTCCCGCATCGGGCTCCCAGCTCGGCAGGGAGTCTGCTTCTCCCTCTGACCCTCCTCCCTCTCATGTTCTCTGTCTCTCATTCTCTCTCTCTCAAATAAATAAATAAAATCTTAAAAAAAAAAAAAA
>NW_027996394.1:0-200 GCF_054177405.1 Leptonychotes weddellii
AGAGGGCGCCTGGGTGGCTCAGTTGGTTAAGCGACTGCCTTCGGCTCAGGTCATGATCCTGGAGTCCCGGGATCGAGTCCCGCATCGGGCTCCCTGCTCGGCAGGGAGTCTGCTTCTCCCTCTGACCCTCCTCCCTCTCATGCTCTCTGTCTCTCATTCTCTCTGTCTCAAATAAATAAATAAAATCTTTAAAAAAAAAA
>NW_027996395.1:0-200 GCF_054177405.1 Leptonychotes weddellii
GGGGGGTGGCTGGGTGATAGACATTGGGGAGGGTATGTGCTATGGTGAGCGCTGTGAACTGTGCAAGACTGTTGAATCACAGATCTGTACCTCTGAAACAAATAATGCAGTATATGGTAAGAAAAAAAAAAAGATAGTAGGAGGGGAAGAATGAAGGGCGGGGAATCTGAGGGGGAGACGAACCATGAGAGATGATGGAC
>NW_027996396.1:0-200 GCF_054177405.1 Leptonychotes weddellii
AAATCAAAAACTTGAGAGTCATGCCTGCCTCTTCCTTTTTTTCCCACAGTCAGTCCAAATTCTTGTTAGCTCTTGAATCTATTCACTTCTCCCCAATTAAATGCCTTGGCATTTGCTTAAGCATCTCTTTTTTTTTTCTTTTTTATTGTTATGTTAATCACCATACATTACATCATTAGTTTTTGATGTAGTGTTCCATG
>NW_027996397.1:0-200 GCF_054177405.1 Leptonychotes weddellii
CAGGGCGCCTGGGTGGCTCAGTTGGTTAAGCGACTGCCTTCAGCTCAGGTCATGATCCCAGGGTCCTGGGATCGAGTCCTGCATCGGGCTCCCTGCTCTGCGGGGAGCCTGCTTCTCCCTCTCCCACTCCCCCTGCTTGTGTTCCCTCTCTCGCTGTGTCTCTCTCTGTCAAATAAATAAATAAAATCTTTAAAAAAAAA
>NW_027996398.1:0-200 GCF_054177405.1 Leptonychotes weddellii
ATAGGGCGCCTGGGTGGCTCAGTTGGTTAAGCGACTGCCTTCGGCTCAGGTCACGATCCTGGAGTCCCGGGATCGAGTCCCGCATCGGGCTCCCTGCTCAGCAGGGAGTCTGCTTCTCCCTCTGACCCTCCCCCGTCTCATGCTCTCTCTCTCTATCTCATTCTCTCTCTCAAATAAATAAATAAAATCTTTAAAAAAAA
>NW_027996399.1:0-200 GCF_054177405.1 Leptonychotes weddellii
CCGTCTATCCTCCCGAATATCGCCTCGGATTCACTTCTCCGCATGTCCTACCTTCCAGAAAGTGGTCGCTTTTCTGATGAGAGAGTTGTTGCTCTTCTTTTCTTCGATCTCCTGTTGAGTTTGTAGGTGTTCAGAATGGTTTGATCCCTATCCAGCTGAATTCCTGAGAGGAGACGAAATCCAGGTCTCCTACTCCTCCG
>NW_027996400.1:0-200 GCF_054177405.1 Leptonychotes weddellii
CGCCTGGGTGGCTCAGTTGGTTAAGCGACTGCCTTCGGCTCAGGTCATGATCCTGGAGTCCCGGGATCGAGTCCCGCATCGGGCTCCCTGCTCGGCAGGGAGTCTGCTTCTCCCTCTGACCCTCCTCCCTCTCATGCTCTCTGTCTCTCATTCTCTCTGTCTCAAATAAATAAATAAAAAATCTTTAAAAAAAAAAAAAA
>NW_027996401.1:0-1017 GCF_054177405.1 Leptonychotes weddellii
CCATTTACAATTGCACCCAAAACCATAAGATACCTAGGAATAAATCTAACCAAAGAGGCAAAGAATCTGTACTCAGAAAACTATAAAATACTCATGAAAGAAATTGAGGAAGACACAAAGAAATGGAAAAACGTTCCATGCTCATGGATTGGAAGAACAAATATTGTGAAGATGTCAATGCTACCTAGAGCAATCTACATGTTTAATGCAATCCCTATCAAAATACCTTCCACTTTTTTCAAAGAAATGGAGCAAATAATCCTAAAATTTGTATGGAACCAGAAAAAAACCCAAATAGCCAGAGGAATGTTGAAAAAGAAAAGCAAACCGGTGGCATCACAATTCCAGACTTCCAGCTCTAGTACAAAGCTGTCGTCATCAAGACAGTATGATACTGGCACAAAAACAGACATGTAGATGAATGGAACAGAACAGAGAGCCCAGAAATGGACCCTCAACTCTATGGTCAACTCATCTTCAACAAAGCAGGAAAGAATGTCCAATGGAAAAAAGACAGTCTCTTCAAGAAATGGTGTTGGAAAAATGGACAGCCACATGCAGAAGAATGAAACTGGACCATTTCCTTACACCACACACAAAAATAGACTCCAAATGGTTGAAAGACCTCAATGTGAGACAGGAGTCCACCACAATCCTAAAGGAGAACACAGGCAGCAACCTCTTTGACCTCAGCCGAAGCAACTTCTTCCTAGAAACATCGCCAAAGGCAAGGGAAGCAGGGGCAAAAATGAACTATTGGGACTTCATCAAGATAAAAAGCTTTTGCACAGCAAAAGAAACAGTCAACAAAACCAAAAGACAACCTACAGAATGGGAGAAGATATTTGCAAATGACATATCAGATAAAGGGCTAGTACCCAAAATCTATGAAGAACTTATCAAATTCAACACCCAAAGAACAAATGATCCAATCAAGAAATGAGCAGAAGACATGAACAGACATTTTTCCAAAGAAGACATCCAAATGGCCAACAGACACATGAAAAAGTGCTCAAC
>NW_027996402.1:0-200 GCF_054177405.1 Leptonychotes weddellii
AGGAGCCCGATGTGGGACTCGATCCCAGGACCCTGGGATCATGACCTGAGCCGAAGGCAGTCGCTTAACCAACTGAGCCACCCAGGCGCCCTAAATAAAAATCTTTTAAAAAAACCACAAATATCTCAAACAATAAGGAGACTTAATATCTCACATAACAAGAATGCGGGAGAGAGGTGACTTGCAGGTTGGTTTTTGGG
>NW_027996403.1:0-200 GCF_054177405.1 Leptonychotes weddellii
GAGGGCGCCTGGGTGGCTCAGTTGGTTAAGCGACTGCCTTCGGCTCAGGTCATGATCCTGGAGTCCCGGGATCGAGTCCCGCATCGGGCTCCCTGCTCGGCAGGGAGTCTGCTTCTCCCTCTGACCCTCCTCCCTCTCATGCTCTCTGTCTCTCATTCTCTCTGTCTCAAATAAATAAATAAAATCTTTAAAAAAAAAAA
>NW_027996404.1:0-200 GCF_054177405.1 Leptonychotes weddellii
GGGCGCCTGGGTGGCTCAGTTGGTTAAGCAACTGCCTTCGGCTCAGGTCATGATCCTGGAGCCCCGGGATCGAGTCCCGCATCGGGCTCCCTGCTCGGCAGGGAGTCTGCTTCTCCCTCTGATCCTCCCCCTCTCATGCTCTCTGTCTCCCATTCTCTCTCTCAGATAAATAAATAAAAAATCTTAAAAAAAAAAAAAAA
>NW_027996405.1:0-200 GCF_054177405.1 Leptonychotes weddellii
TCGGGCGCCTGGGTGGCTCAGTTGGTTAAGCGACTGCCTTCGGCTCAGGTCATGATCCTGGAGTCCCGGGATCGAGTCCCGCATCGGGCTCCCTGCTCGGCAGGGAGTCTGCTTCTCCCTCTGACCCTCCTCCCTCTCATGCTCTCTGTCTCTCATTCTCTCTGTCTCAAATAAATAAATAAAATCTTTAAAAAAAAAAA
>NW_027996406.1:0-200 GCF_054177405.1 Leptonychotes weddellii
TATTTTCAATGACAGCCTAGCTGGATAGAGTATTCTTGGCTGCATATTTTTCTCATTTAGTGCTCTGAATATATCCTGCCAGTCCTTTCTGGCCTGCCAGGTCTCTGTGGATAGGTCTGTTGCCAATCTAATGTTTCTACCATTGTAGGTTACATATCTCTTCTCCCGAGCTGCTTTCAGGATTTTCTCTTTGTCTCTGA
>NW_027996407.1:0-200 GCF_054177405.1 Leptonychotes weddellii
AGGGCGCCTGGGTGGCTCAGTCGGTTAAGCGACTGCCTTCGGCTCAGGTCATGATCCTGGAGTCCCTGGATCGAGTCCCGCATCGGGCTCCCTGCTCAGCGGGGAGTCTGCTTCTCCCTCTGACCCTCCTCCCTCTTGTGCTCTCTGTCTCTCATTCTCTCTCTCGCAAATAAATAAATAAAATCTTTAAAAAAAAAAAA
>NW_027996408.1:0-200 GCF_054177405.1 Leptonychotes weddellii
CGCCTGGGTGGCTCAGTTGGTTAAGCGACTGCCTTCGGCTCAGGTCATGATCCTGGAGTCCCTGGATCGAGTCCCGCATCGGGCTCCCTGCTCGGCAGGGAGTCTGCTTCTCCCTCTGACCCTCCCCCCTCTCATGTGCTCTCTCTCATTCTCTCTCTCTCAAATAAATAAATAAAATCTTTAAAAAAAAAAAAAAGAAA
>NW_027996409.1:0-200 GCF_054177405.1 Leptonychotes weddellii
CCTACAATTCCATGCCATTCAGATAACTTCTCTCACATAAAACAATCAGCTCTTGACCCTCTTCAAAATGTATCCTGAGTCCCTACATTTTTACCCTCAGGAAAAGTTTTCTGGCATCATCTTCACATATGGATATGGTCAACTGATTGCTTTAGAAATAGCTAGGCAGTAGCCTTCACACTGGACAAAAAAAAAAAAAA
>NW_027996410.1:0-200 GCF_054177405.1 Leptonychotes weddellii
GGTGCGCGAGATCGCGCAGGACTTCAAGACCGACCTGCGCTTCCAGAGCTCGGCCGTCATGGCCCTGCAGGAGGCGTGCGAGGCCTACCTGGTGGGGCTCTTCGAGGACACCAACCTGTGCGCCATCCACGCCAAGCGCGTCACCATCATGCCCAAGGACATCCAGCTGGCGCGCCGCATCCGCGGGGAGAGGGCGTAAA
>NW_027996411.1:0-200 GCF_054177405.1 Leptonychotes weddellii
CGATGCGGGACTCGATCCAGGGACTCCAGGATCAGGACCTGAGCCGAAGGCAGTCGCTTAACCAACTGAGCCACCCAGGCGCCCCTCCTTCCTTTTTTAAGGCTGAATAATATCCCATTGTATGTATATACCATATTCTCTTTATTCATTATCTGTTGATGGACAGTTAGGTTGTTCCCAACCCTTGGCTGTTGTGAACG
>NW_027996412.1:0-1017 GCF_054177405.1 Leptonychotes weddellii
CCGCGTCCCGCCCCTTCCCCCCATTTGTCTTCCAGGGTCTTGGGGCTGCTGTGTCTTGGGTCAGTGCGCACCCTGCTCTTCTGGTCTGTGCTCCTGCAGTCATTCCTTCTGTCTCCTCTGTTTTCAGCTCCTCCCACCCCCACACCCCCACCACGCAAACTGGCTCAAGTTTCTCAGTCTCAGACAAGACTGATACCCTGCCCTCAGTCCTGTGACCTCCTCTGAACACCTCGGGTCTGCTTTCCCCACACAGTGAGCCCCTCACAAAGAGCCATGCACACCTGCAACACTGCACTGACCCCTCTTCTGCCCCCAGACAGGCCGCCGAAATCACTCCAGCAGACTTCGCCAGGACAGCGTTGACCTGGGGCCAGATGCAATGACTGGGTGTCTAAGGCCTTCAGCTTCTTTTTTATCTGTGCAGCATTTGACACTGTCCTCTCCTTGCTCCCTTACACCTTGCTGTCCCCTAGTTTCCAAGTTTCTCGTGATCCTCCTTGGCCCCAGGTCACTGTCACGTCTCTACCTTGATCGCCTTGGCCGACTCCTCAGTCCCCTGCTCGTCCCTAAATGTTGGTGTCCCATGACCCCATCTGTACTCTCCTAGTGTCACCTCTGTGCTCTCAGTTTCTCCTGTGGCTCCAGCTTCCAGCCCTGTGCTGATGACTCAGCGGTGGATATCTCCAGCAGCCTTCATATCGGAGCTCTAGACTCATAAATACTGCCCACTAGAAATTTCTCTCTGCAGGTCTGGCCGACATCTCCAGCACATGTCCACAGGTGAGTTCATCTTCCTTTCTGGACCCGTTCTGTCTTCGTTTTCAGGGAATGTGTCCTCCCAGTTACCCACACCAGAAGCTGGCACTCATCCTGGACCTCTCCCCCTCTCTTATCCCACACACCCGGTCCCTCCCCGTGTCCTGTGGACCTCAACTCCTGACCATCTCTTCAAACAGAGAGCCTACTCTTTCCTGCTGCCACAGTTCTGACCCTCATCCCTTCTCATGCAGACCAGGT
>NW_027996413.1:0-200 GCF_054177405.1 Leptonychotes weddellii
TGATGCGGGACTCGATCCAGGGACTCCAGGATCAGGACCTGAGCCGAAGGCAGTCGCTTAACCAACTGAGCCACCCAGGCGCCCCTCCTTCCTTTTTTAAGGCTGAATAATATCCCATTGTATGTATATACCATATTCTCTTTATTCATTATCTGTTGATGGACAGTTAGGTTGTTCCCAACCCTTGGCTGTTGTGAACA
>NW_027996414.1:0-200 GCF_054177405.1 Leptonychotes weddellii
GGCGCCTGGGTGGCTCAGTTGGTTAAGCGACTGCCTTCGGCTCAGGTCATGGTCCCGGGGTCCTGGGATCGAGTCCCGCATCGGGCTCCCTGCTCTGCGGGGAGCCTGCTTCTCCCTCTCCTACTCCCCCTGCTTGTGTTCCCTCTCTCGCTGTGTCTCTCTGTCAAATAAATAAATAAAATCTTTAAAAAAAAAAAAAA
>NW_027996415.1:0-200 GCF_054177405.1 Leptonychotes weddellii
GTGGGGCGCCTGGGTGGCTCAGTTGGTTAAGCGACTGCCTTCGGCTCAGGTCATGATCCTGGAGTCCCGGGATCGAGTCCCGCATCGGGCTCCCTGCTCGGCAGGGAGTCTGCTTCTCCCTCTGACCCTCCTCCCTCTCATGCTCTCTGTCTCTCATTCTCTCTCTCAAATAAATAAATAAAATCTTTAAAAAAAAAAAA
>NW_027996416.1:0-200 GCF_054177405.1 Leptonychotes weddellii
AAATATGATTTAATGAGTGTGAAGTTGCCTTGGCCTACTGTTATATTGGAAAATAAAACATTCATTTTTTTTTATTCTTATATTGATCCCCATACATTACATCATTAGTTTTAGATGAAGTGTTCCATGATTCATTGTTTGTGCATAACACACAGTGCTCCATGCAGAATGTGCCCTCCTCAATACCCACCACCAGGCTA
>NW_027996417.1:0-200 GCF_054177405.1 Leptonychotes weddellii
GCCTGGGTGGCTCAGTCGTTAAGCGTCTGCCTTCGGCTCAGGTCATGATCCCAGGGTCCTGGGATCGAGCCCCGCATCGGGCTCCCTGCTCCGCAGGAAGCCTGCTTCTCCCTCTCCCACTCCCCCTGCTCGTGTTCCCTCTCTCGCTGTGTCTCTCTCTGTCAAATAAATAAATAAAATCTTTAAAAAAAAAAAAAAAA
>NW_027996418.1:0-200 GCF_054177405.1 Leptonychotes weddellii
GGGCGCCTGGGTGGCTCAGTCGGTTGAGCGACTGCCTTCGGCTCAGGTCATGATCCCAGGGTCCTGGGATCGAGTCCCACATCGGGCTCCTGGCTCAGCGGGGAGCCTGCTTCTCCCTCTGACCCTCTCCTCTCTCATGCTGTTTCTCTCTCGCTTGCTCTCTAATAAGTAAATAAATAAAATCTTTAAAAAAAAAAAAA
>NW_027996419.1:0-200 GCF_054177405.1 Leptonychotes weddellii
GGCGCCTGGGTGGCTCAGTTGGTTAAGCGACTGCCTTCGGCTCAGGTCATGATCCTGGAGTCCCTGGATCGAGTCCCGCATCGGGCTCCCTGCTCAGCAAGGAGCCTGCTTCTCCCTCTAACCCTACCCCCTCTCATGTACTCTCTCTCTCTCATTCTCGCTCTCTCAAATAAATAAATAAATCTTTAAAAAAAAAAAAA
>NW_027996420.1:0-200 GCF_054177405.1 Leptonychotes weddellii
AGAAGATGGACTCTGAAAAACAAACTGAGGGTTCTAGAGGGGAGGGGGGTGGGAGGATGGGTTGGCCTGGTGGTGGGTATTGAGGAGGGCACGTTCTGCATGGAGCACTGGGTGTTATGCACGAACAATGAATCATGGAACACTTCATCTAGAACTAATGATGTAATGTATGGGGATTAACATAAGAATAAAAAAAAAAA
>NW_027996421.1:0-200 GCF_054177405.1 Leptonychotes weddellii
CCTGGGTGGCTCAGTTGGTTAAGCGACTGCCTTCGGCTCAGGTCATGATCCTGGAGTCCCGGGATCGAGTCCCGCATCGGGCTCCCTGCTCGGCAGGGAGTCTGCTTCTCCCTCTGACCCTCCTCCCTCTCATGCTCTCTGTCTCTCATTCTCTCTGTCTCAAATAAATAAATAAAATCTTTAAAAAAAAAAAAAAAAGC
>NW_027996422.1:0-200 GCF_054177405.1 Leptonychotes weddellii
AGACGATGGACTCTGAAAAACAAACTGAGGGTTCTAGAGGGGAGGGGGGTGGGAGGATGGGTTAGCCTGGTGGTGGGTATTGAGGAGGGCACATTCTGCATGGAGCACTGGGTGTTATGCACAAACAATGAATCATGGAACACTACATCTAAAACTAATGATGTAATGTATGGGGATTAACATAAGAATAAAAAAAAAAG
>NW_027996423.1:0-1017 GCF_054177405.1 Leptonychotes weddellii
GTGGGGGGATGGGGGAGGTGGGTGAAGAGAATTGGGAGTACACTTACCCTGATGAGCACTGAGAAATACATGGAAGTGCTGAATCACTATATTGTACACTTGAAACTAATACAGCACTATATGTTAACTACATTAGAATTTAAAAAAAAGTTCAACAGAGTTACCATATGACTTAGCAACTGCTCTCCTAGATATGTACCAAAGAGAAATGAAGACTTTTTTTAAAGATTTATTGATTTGAGAGAGAGAGCGCGTGTGCACGTGCGCATGCTTGTGGAGGGGGGAGGGGCAGAAGGAGAGGGAGCGAGAATCTCAAGCAGACTCTATGCTGAGCAGGGAGCCCGATGCAGGGCTCGATCCCGGGACCCTGAGATCATGACCTGAGCCTGAACCAAGAGTCCGATGCTTAACTGACTGAGCCACCCAGGCGCCTCTGAAGACATGCTCACACAGAAACCTACACACTGATGCTTATAGCAGCACCGTTCCTAAGAGCTAAGAAATGGAAACAAGATGGGACATATCCATACAATGAAATATGATTCAGCCACAAAAAGGCATAAAGTACTTATACATACTACAATATGGATGAACCCTGAAAACCTTACGTTAAGTGAAAGAAGCCAGTCAGAAAAACCAGACACTGTAAAGTCCCACTCCGTGGAACTGCAGTGTAGGGAAACCTACAGACACAGACGAATAGTAGCTTAGGGGCCGGGGGAGGGGAAGTGATAGCTAATGGGTATGGGTTTCTTTTTGAGGTGACAAAAAATGTTCTCAAAACTGGGGTGATGCTTGTGCATATCTGAATACACCCCAAACCACTGACTGTACACGTGACACGGCTGAATTGCATGATATGGGAATTCTATCCCAATAAAGCCGTTCAAGCAACAACAACAAAAAACATGGAGATTCTCAAACTTCACAGTGCATTCAAATCACCTGGGGTGCTTCGTATTTAAAACGTGGGTTCCCAGAAGCTACCCCAAGTACCCTCAGGACTCCGATGTGGAT
>NW_027996424.1:0-200 GCF_054177405.1 Leptonychotes weddellii
CTTAGGGCGCCTGGGTGGCTCAGTTGGTTAAGCGACTGCCTTCGGCTCAGGTCATGATCCTGGAGTCCCGGGATCGAGTCCCGCATCGGGCTCCCTGCTCGGCAGGGAGTCTGCTTCTCCCTCTGACCCTCCTCCCTCTCATGCTCTCTGTCTCTCATTCTCTCTGTCTCAAATAAATAAATAAAATCTTTAAAAAAAAA
>NW_027996425.1:0-200 GCF_054177405.1 Leptonychotes weddellii
CGGGGCGCCTGGGTGGCTCAGTTGGTTAAGCGACTGCCTTCGGCTCAGGTCATGATCCTGGAGTCCCGGGATCGAGTCCCGCATCGGGCTCCCTGCTCGGCAGGGAGTCTGCTTCTCCCTCTGACCCTCCTCCCTCTCATGCTCTCTGTATCTCATTCTCTCTGTCTCAAATAAATAAATAAAATCTTTAAAAAAAAAAA
>NW_027996426.1:0-200 GCF_054177405.1 Leptonychotes weddellii
TGGGTGGCTCAGTTGGTTAAGCGACTGCCTTCAGCTCAGGTCATGATCCTGGAGTCCCGGGATCGAGTCCCGCATCGGGCTCCCTGCTCGGCGGGGAGCCTGCTTCTCCCTCTGACCCTCCCCCCTCTCATGTGCTCTCTGTCTCTCATTCTCTCTGTCTCAAATAAATAAATAAAATCTTTAAAAAAAAAAAAAAAAAA
>NW_027996427.1:0-200 GCF_054177405.1 Leptonychotes weddellii
AGGGCGCCTGGGTGGCTCAGTTGGTTAAGCGACTGCCTTCGGCTCAGGTCATGGTCCCGGCGTCCTGGGATCGAGTCCCACATCGGGCTCCCGGCTCGGCGGGGAGCCTGCTTCTCCCTCTGACCCTCTCCCCTCTCATGCTGTTTCTCTCTCTCTCTCTCTCAAATAAATAAATAAATAAAATCTTTAAAAAAAAAAAA
>NW_027996428.1:0-200 GCF_054177405.1 Leptonychotes weddellii
CTTCGGCTCAGGTCATGATCCTGGAGTCCCGGGATCGAGTCCCGCATCGGGCTCCCTGCTCGGCGGGGAGTCTGCTTCTCCCTCTGACCCTCCTCCCTCTCATGCTCTCTGTCTCTCATTCTCTCTCTCTCAAATAAATAAATAAAATCTTTAAAAAAAAAAAAAAAAAAAAAAAAAAAAAAAAAAAAAAAAAAAAAAAC
>NW_027996429.1:0-200 GCF_054177405.1 Leptonychotes weddellii
CTTTTTTTTTTTTTTAAAGATTTTATTTATTTATTTGAGACAGAGAGAATGAGAGACAGAGAGCATGAGAGGGAGGAGGGTCAGAGGGAGAAGCAGACTCCCTGCCGAGCAGGGAGCCCGATGCGGGACTCGATCCCGGGACTCCAGGATCATGACCTGAGCTGAAGGCAGTCGCTTAACCAACTGAGCCACCCAGGCGC
>NW_027996430.1:0-200 GCF_054177405.1 Leptonychotes weddellii
CTTTTTTTTTTTTTTAAAGATTTTATTTATTTATTTGAGACAGAGAGAATGAGAGACAGAGAGCATGAGAGGGAGGAGGGTCAGAGGGAGAAGCAGACTCCCTGCCGAGCAGGGAGCCCGATGCGGGACTTGATCCCGGGACTCCAGGATCATGACCTGAGCCGAAGGCAGTCGCTTAACCAACTGAGCCACCCAGGCGC
>NW_027996431.1:0-200 GCF_054177405.1 Leptonychotes weddellii
CTGGGCGCCTGGGTGGCTCAGTTGGTTAAGCGACTGCCTTCGGCTCAGGTCATGATCCTGGAGTCCCGGGATCGAGTCCCGCATCGGGCTCCCTGCTCGGCAGGGAGTCTGCTTCTCCCTCTGACCCTCCTCCCTCTCATGCTCTCTGTATCTCATTCTCTCTGTCTCAAATAAATAAATAAAATCTTTAAAAAAAAAAA
>NW_027996432.1:0-200 GCF_054177405.1 Leptonychotes weddellii
GCGGGCGCCTGGGTGGCTCAGTTGGTTAAGCGACTGCCTTCGGCTCAGGTCATGATCCTGGAGTCCCGGGATCGAGTCCCGCATCGGGCTCCCTGCTCGGCAGGGAGTCTGCTTCTCCCTCTGACCCTCCTCCCTCTCATGCTCTCTGTCTCTCATTCTCTCTGTCTCAAATAAATAAATAAAATCTTTAAAAAAAAAAA
>NW_027996433.1:0-200 GCF_054177405.1 Leptonychotes weddellii
GTGGCTCAGTCGTTAAGCGTCTGCCTTCGGCTCAGGTCATGATCCCGGGGTCCTGGGATCGAGTCCCACATCGGGCTCCCTGCTCGGCAGGAAGCCTGCTTCTCCCTCTCCCTCTCTCACTCCCCCTGCTTGTGTTCCTGCTCTCGCTGTCTCTGTCTCTGTCAAATAAATAAATAAAGTCTTAAAAAAAAAAAAAAAAA
>NW_027996434.1:0-1017 GCF_054177405.1 Leptonychotes weddellii
GGGCCAGATGGCTTCCCAGGGGAATTCTACTAAGCATTTAAAGAAGAATGAATACCTATCTACTGAAGTTGTTTCAAAAAATAAAATAAAATAAATAAAATGGAAGGAACACTTACAAACTCATTCTATGAGGCCAGCATTACCATGATCCCCAAACCAGACCAAGACCCCACCAAGAAGGAGAATTGTAGACCAGTATTTCTGATGAACATGGATGCCAAAATACTCACCAACATACTAGCCAACAGGACCCAAAGTACATTAAAAGGATTATTCACTAAGACCAGGTGGGATTTATTCCTGGACTGCAAGAGTCGTTCAACATTTGGAAATTAACCAATGTGATAGGTCACATTAATAAAAGAAAGGACGAGAACCATATGATCCTCTCAATTGATTCAGAAAAAGCATTTGACAAAATACACCATCGTTTCTTGATTAAAACTCTTCAAAGTATAGGGATAGAGGGAACATACCTCAATATCATAAAAGCCATCTATGAAAAGCCCACAGTGAATACCATTCTCAATGGCAAAAACTGAGAATATGTCCCTTAAGTTCAGGAACACGACAGGGATGCTCACTCTCACCACTGTTGTTCAACAAAGTGCTAGGTGTCCTAGTTTCAGCAATCAGACAACAAAAGAAATAAAAGGCGTTCAAATTGTCAAAGAAGAAGTCAAAGTCTCAATCTTCGCAGATGACACAATCTTTTTATTTTTTATTGTTATGTTAATCCCCATACATTACATCATTAGTTTTAGATGTAGTGTTCCATGATTCATTATTTGTGCATAACACCCAGTGCTCCATGCAGAATGTGCCCTCTTTAATACCCATCACCAGGCTAACCCATCCTCCCACCCCCCTCCCCTCTAGAACCCTCAGTTTGTTTTTCAGAGTCCGTTGTCTCTCATGGTTTGTCTACCCCTCCGATTTCCCCCCCTTCATTCTTCCCCTCCTGCTATCTTCTTTTTTTTTTCTTAACATATATTGTATTATTTGTTTCAGAGGTAC
>NW_027996435.1:0-200 GCF_054177405.1 Leptonychotes weddellii
CGCCTGGGTGGCTCAGTTGGTTAAGCGACTGCCTTCGGCTCAGGTCATGATCCTGGAGTCCCGGGATCGAGTCCCGCATCGGGCTCCCTGCTCGGCAGGGAGTCTGCTTCTCCCTCTGACCCTCCTCCCTCTCATGCTCTCTGTCTCTCATTCTCTCTGTCTCAAATAAATAAATAAAATCTTTAAAAAAAAAAAAGAAA
>NW_027996436.1:0-200 GCF_054177405.1 Leptonychotes weddellii
TGGGTGGCTCAGTTGGTTAAGCGACTGCCTTCGGCTCAGGTCATGATCCTGGAGTCCCTGGATCGAGTCCCGCATCGGGCTCCCTGCTCGGCAGGGAGTCTGCTTCTCCCTCTGACCCTCCCCCCTCTCATGTACTCCCTCTCTCTCATTCTCTCTCTCTCAAATAAAAATAAATAAAATCTTTAAAAAAAAAAAAAAAA
>NW_027996437.1:0-200 GCF_054177405.1 Leptonychotes weddellii
CCTGGGCGCCTGGGTGGCTCAGTTGGTTAAGCGACTGCCTTCAGCTCAGGTCATGATCCCAGGGTCCTGGGATCGAGTCCCGCATCGGGCTCCCTGCTCTGCGGGGAGCCTGCTTCTCCCTCTCCCACTCCCCCTGCTTGTGTTCCCTCTCTCGCTGTGTCTCTCTCTGTCAAATAAATAAATAAAATCTTTAAAAAAAA
>NW_027996438.1:0-200 GCF_054177405.1 Leptonychotes weddellii
CTTTTTTTTTTTTAAAGATTTTATTTATTTATTTGACAGAGAGAGACACAGCGAGAGAGGGAACACAAGCAGGGGGAGTGGGAGAGGGAGAAGCAGGCTTCCCGCGGAGCAGAGAGCCCGATATGGGACTCGATCCCAGGACCCTGGGACCATGACCTGAGCCGAAGGCAGTTGCTTAACAACTGAGCCACCCAGGCGCC
>NW_027996439.1:0-200 GCF_054177405.1 Leptonychotes weddellii
ATATTTTTTTTAAAGATTTTATTTATTTATTTGACAGAGAGAGACACAGCGAGAGAGGGAACACAAGCAGGGGGAGTGGGAGAGGGAGAAGCAGGCTCCCCGCAGAGCAGGGAGCCCGATGCGGGACTCGATCCCAGGACCCTGGGATCATGACCTGAGCTGAAGGCAGTCGCTTAACCAACTGAGCCACCCAGGCGCCC
>NW_027996440.1:0-200 GCF_054177405.1 Leptonychotes weddellii
TGAGAGACGATGGACTCTGAAAAACAAACTGAGGGTTCTAGAGGGGAGGGGGGTGGGAGGATGGGTTGGCCTGGTGGTGGGTATTGAGGAGGGCACGTTCTGCATGGAGCACTGGGTGTTGTGCATGAACAATGAATCATGGAACACTTCATCTAGAACTAATGATGTAATGTATGGGGATTAACATAAGAATAAAAAAA
>NW_027996441.1:0-200 GCF_054177405.1 Leptonychotes weddellii
TGAGAGACGATGGACTCTGAAAAACAAACTGAGGGTTCTAGAGGGGAGGGGGGTGGGAGGATGGGTTGGCCTGGTGGTGGGTATTGAGGAGGGCACGTTCTGCATGGAGCACTGGGTGTTATGCACAAACAATGAATCATGGAACACTTCATCTAGAACTAATGATGTAATGTATGGGGATTAACATAAGAATAAAAAAA
>NW_027996442.1:0-200 GCF_054177405.1 Leptonychotes weddellii
GCCTGGGTGGCTCAGTCGTTAAGCGTCTGCCTTCGGCTCAGGTCATGATCCCAGGGTCCTGGGATCGAGTCCCACATCGGGCTCCCTGCTCTGCGGGAAGCCTGCTTCTCCCTCTCCCACTCCCCCTGCTTGTGTTCCTGCTCTCGCTATGTCTCTCTCTCTGTCAAAAAAATAAATAAAATCTTTAAAAAAAAAAAAAA
>NW_027996443.1:0-200 GCF_054177405.1 Leptonychotes weddellii
CCGAATATCGCCTCGGATTCACTTCTCCGCACGTCCTACCTTCCAGAAAGTGGTCGCTTTTCTGTTCAGAGAGTTGTTGCTATTCCTTTCTTCGATCTCCTGTTGAGTTTGTAGGTGTTCAGAATGGTTTGATCCCTATCCAGCTGAATTCCTGAGAGGAGACGAAATCCAGGTCTCCTACTCCTCCGCCATCTTGCCTC
>NW_027996444.1:0-200 GCF_054177405.1 Leptonychotes weddellii
GTATTTACCCCAAAGACACAGATGTAGTGAAAAGAAGGGCCATATGCACCCCAATGTTCATAGCAGCAATGTCCGCAATAGCCAAACTGTGGAAAGAGCCGAGATGCCCTTCAACAGATGAATGGATAAAGAAGATGTGGTCCATATATACAATGGAATATTACTCAGCCATCAGAAAGGATGAATACCCAACTTTTACA
>NW_027996445.1:0-12150 GCF_054177405.1 Leptonychotes weddellii
CATTAGGTAACAAATAGTTTTGGCCACCACAGTATCATTAGTCCCTCTGCATAGTTAGCCGCATGAAACCATCTATAATGTGTAATAATGGATACAAATTCATCTCAGGCAAGTGACCAGACAGGCTCTCACGCAGTAAATGAATTTAATTGGCAGCCAGCGTGGGTTTAAAAGACCATTTAGATTCCAAGTTTGAAAGAACTGAAGAGAAGATGATTCAGCATTGATTTCTTACAGAGGTGAGAGGTTGGAAGTTGGAAATTACAATCCAGTGAGAAGGGCCCGACACCACCCAAGCTGCTGGGGTGTAAAAGGACATTCAGACGGTGGGTAAGAGTGATAAATCAGTGTGCACTCCGGGGACAAGAGGGCCTAGCAGAAATCCCGGAGAGATGTGAAGGGAGCTGTGTGTACCTAAACATGCACGCACACCGCAGATGCAGGTAATATAACAACATAAATTGGAATAGATTTTCCACGGGCTTCAACACAAAACTCGATATAACACTGATGCAAGATCTCGATATCAAAGATCAAATGTGGGCCAGAGAAGCAATATGCACTGCAGGACTCAAAGAAGAGGTTTTCAGTTAAATAGGAAACGTCTGCTGCAAGAAATGACAAATTCATTGTCCAAAGCCGGTACCTCCAAGTTATAGGGGATTCGGTTTTCGGCCCAACTTCTGCACTCCCTTCTCCCTGCAGGCTGTTCTTTCTTTGTACCCCCACGGAACGCTAGGTAGATGATCACCTCATTTCCTTCTCCTCACCCGAAGTGCCTTCCCATCTATAGTTTTGGACTGGATACATTCCTTTTTGTCAAGACCTAATTTCAAGTCTGTCTGTTCGGGGAAGTCCCGTGGGATTACAGGGACCATCTTCTGTTGTCCCTACTGGCATCTCTCTTCTCACAGCTGTGAGTGAAAGGAAATCTCATCTCTTCAGCTGGTACACGTGGCAGCGAGAGCAGGGACAGGACCTTCTTTCTTTCTTTTCCAGGGGACCGAGATGATAATGTTCACCAATGTACATCCAGCATCTAACACATCGCCGGCAACCTGACAGTTGTTCAGTGAATATCTACTCCTAAGCAAAGGAATAAATGAACATACAGGCTGACTTGAGTTTTGTATGGCGATCTATGATGTAGAAGACGAAGGTCAAGAAAGACACTTCTGTGCTCCAAAGAGAATGTAAAGGGGAATAGTAATTTCTGAAAATAATGCCACGGTGAATAGGAATTGATGGATCTACTGAAAGTAAAGGCTGAGTCTGGAAAAGGAGTATGTGAGTTACAATATGTTGCTTGGAGATCATCTAACATGGACCCCACAGGTAACATAGGAGGGACCTGGGGAGACAAGCGCAGGAAAGTAAGACCAGTGGAGAGGCCGTGGGCACAGGTCAGTAAGACAAGGGCGTCTGGTGTGTGCTGACTGAAAACAGCCTGCCATGCCACGTGCGGACCTGTGTGTGTGTGCGTGTGCGCTCATGTGCTGACATGCATGCGTATACATGTGCGTGCTGCATGATCCAGGAGCACCAGAAGGTGTACCAGAGGCACTTGGGAACATAGAGTATGTTACAGGACAAGTACAGGAGAGAAAGCAAAGACGCTTGTATAAACAAACAAGACCACCGAATTCAGATCAAAACAAACATGGCTACAAAGTAATTCCCTTAGTGAAGAGACTTGTAAACTTGAATCCTGGATGCAACGCCTTTCTTGAGGAAACCTCTGCAAAATGTGTAAGCCCACACCAGGGGTCAGGGAATCACATATGGGGGCTCAGTTATAGGGACAGTGCAGAGAATAAAAATGCCACTGGATTTTCCCAATAGGATGTATCAAGTGGACGGAGAACACCCTTGTAGTGAATACATACAGATACAACATCATGGAACTTTTTGAAAATACATAGTTTGAAATAAGGGAAATCTCTAGATGCCAGAAATGAAGATAAAATTCATCGTGAGAATATCAAGTTCCAGCTTAGCCCTGGGCAGCTAATGGGGGTGTGAGGCTTGAATACAGGCTTACAGTTGGGGTGTGAGGCTTTAATGCCCTCAAGGGGGCAGGGCAGGTACTTTGGGCCTCAATGGGGCCATGAATTGAAACCGCAGACCCCTTAAAAAATCCAGTACCCACAGGGGCACCTGGGTGGTGCAGTCGGTTAAGTGTCTGACTCTCGGTTTTGGCTCAGATCATGATCTCATGGTCACGGGATCGAGCCCCATGTCGGGCTCCATGCTCAGCATGGCGTTGGCTTAAGGTTTTCCCTCTGCCTCTCCCCCTCCCTGATCTCTCTCTCTCTCAAATAAATAAGTCTTAAAAAAAAGCCAGTACCCACATATGAATTAACCTTCCTTTAAAATGGAACTAGGGGCACATGGGTGGCTCAGTCAATGTCCGACTCTTGATTTCAGCTCAGGTCATGATCTCGGGGTTGTGGGATTGAGCCCTGTGTTGGGCTCTGTGCTGGGTATGTAGCCTGCTTGAGATTCTCTCTCTCTCCCTCTGCCTCTTCCCACTCTCCATGCCCCCGCCCCCCCGCAGAGAAAAGCAAAGCACAGCAAAGAAGATAAAATGGGACTAGAAAATTCTCCTACCATTGAAAACAGGCAATAGAGTTTTCTGTCAAGCCAGGGTTCTGGGTGGGGTGCATGGAATTGAGGATTTTCCTAGGAGATTTTGGAATCAAAAGCCATTGCCCCTTGCATATACGGAGTCTATATTTGCACCATCTGGTTGTCAGGGAACTTCCAGGGAGAAATTAACATAAACACAGTCAAGTTAAAATCCTGCAGCACCAGCGAAGTCACATGTAAACCACTTCACAGGATCACCTTGGTGAGGAAGACCACGCAGTCAAACTACGCTCACTTAAGAAGAGCTTGTGATACAAAATAATCAACCATAAAAAAAAAAAAAAAACACCCTGAAGGTGAGCAGAGGAAATGAAAGAATCTGCACTCTCTGCTCAAAAAGTTTTAAAGAACCAAACAGTATTTCTAGATTTTACAAAACATATATCCATGGAAATAAAAACTTAATGGGACCATTATGCAACAGATTAAACATAACTGAAAGGAAATTAATGAACTGGAATGTAGATTAGAGCAGAGCATGCACAATATAGCTCTGAAAGATAATTAGATAGAAATAAACATCAAAGGTTACATAAGATAAAATAAGAAAGTCCAATACACACAGAAGCCATTCTAGAAGGAAAGAACACAAGAAGGTATTTTCTTTGAATGAAGAGAATCTGGTACGGATTTGTTTATACTTAGAACATAAAGTAGTGCAACCAGTCAGGGGCAGTATAAAGAAAAATGAATTCCTACACATATAAATCACAGTGAAAATTCAAGACCTAAATAAAAGCGATTGGGGAAAAAAAAGGATTTTCTACAGAAGGACAAAAGTTAGATTGTATGCAGAATTATATACTCAGCAATGAGGCTAGAAGGAAAGGGATTATCATGTGCAAAAAGGGAAGGAAAAACAACCTAGAATTCTAGCTAAAGACTTATCTATATGATAGCCGAGCAAAAAACTGACCCAGTAAATCCATCACAGACGTTCTCGGAGATGTCGGCCAGAGGGGCTGGAACCCAGGAAAGAGTGAGAGGCAGCTGCCCACGGTGAGCAGAGACAGGGCTGAATGCAGGTGGTGTAAAGCGATAATGATTATTAGGCCTAACTGGAGGGGGTTAAAGAAGATGGAATGGAAATACCAGAAATTAACACAGGAAATGAGTGCAGGATGATCAGAGAGAGAGAACAGCCATAGAGCACACTGGATTAATCCTAAAAAATATAATAAAGGGAACAAGAAAAGCAAAAAGCATGGTATGCAGGAAAAACAAAATATTATTTTAGAACAGTCAACACTTACTAGGAATCGTAAAAATCAAGCTAGTGAACAGAACTCTACTTCAATGCTTAGAAACTCATCATTGTTATGAAACTTGACCAAGCAGTGGGCCTACGGAGTCTCCAGTGCGTGATGTTGTATCTCAGAGTCCCTTCCCTGCATGGTGATGAATTAGGAACTGATGACAAAAAGGCACGGGTAAAAGCAAGCCTGAATTTGGAAATGAAATAATACATGAGTAACAAATTATAATGTAAAATATGAAATATTGATTTATTTTTTAAAGATTTTATTTATTTGACAGAGAGAGGAGAGCACAGGTGGGGGTGTGGCAGAGGGAGAGGGACAAGCAGACTCCCCACTGAGCAGGGAGCCCAACATGGGGCTCAATCCTAGACCCTTGGGTCACGACCTGAGCAGAAGGCAGTCGCCTAACCAAATGAGCCACCCAGATGCCCCCCAAAATGAAATATTTAGAATTGAATGACAATCCAACACTCCATCTCAAGATTTGTGGATGCAGCTAAAATAACCAAGGGAGATTCATACCCATTCCCTCAGAAAAGACTAAAATTAGTTCTAAGACTGAATCTCAAAGATTTAAAAATAGAGTAGATGCAAAGATAGTGGAAAGGAAGCAATACAAAAGAGTAGAAATTAAGGAGCAAGAAACCAAAGATGAAAGAAAAAATAAAAACCAAAGTATAGGTCTTTAAATACAGTGCAAACATGAAAAGTTATATCAAAATCAATCAAAATCAAAACAGAAAAGAGACAAACAATATTAGGAATGAAATACGAGACATAACTACTTTAGAAAAATATCAGATGAAAAGAGATGAATAACTTCATAATGATTTTGAAAATTCAGATGTAATTGATGATTTTCTAAACAAATATTGGAATTGACTAAGGAAAATTCTTAAATAGAACTGTAACCATCAAAGGAACTGAAGCCAATAGGTTAAAAGGAATTAATGAACCACAACAGTATCAAGACCCAAAGGAATCAAGCCCTGATGGAATAAATACCCTCTCGCTTATATAACTAATGAAAAAGAAAAAGAAAGTCTCTCAAAACATAACCAGCAAAGAGTATTTAAAAAATACTTCATATCTAAATAAGGTATCTTGGGAATGCAATGACGGTTCATTTAACGTTGGGAATTTTATTTAGTAACAGATTAAACAGAAAGAAAAAATATAACCTTTATATGTATAGAATCATAAATCCTTTGAAAATCCAACACTGATTTATAATTCAAAAATAAAGAAATTAAGACTAGGACTAGAAGTGGTCTTTATTAATCTTCTAGACAGCAGCTACCAAAGCACACAGAAAATCACACTAATGAAGAAAATAGAAATATTCCCCTTATGTAAGGAAGAGGACTAGAGATCATACTCTCACAGTTTCTAGACTACCACTGGGCTGGAAATACTAGTTGGTGCAGGAAGGCAAAAAGCAAAGGAACAACAAAGAAAATGGGTAAGTCAAAGAAGAAACAAAGTTGTCATTGTTTGCAGATGTGTATATAAGATATCCAAGATAATCCATCAAATTGAACTTAAAAATGACATTGGTAACATTCCTAATTACAAGATTCACATTAAAGAGTTATTAGCATTTCTATTCACTGATAACAGTCTTTGTAAAGTGTGAGTAAAAAGAAAGAAGCTAAAATCATACACAAATAATTATTCTAAAATATTTAAGACATTTATGGTGAATATTATAGAATTGTATTAGAAGACCTAAGACCTACCTACTTATGTTTTATATGCTACTGCAGGACAGGGTAATTCAATTTTCTAAGTTATCAATTCTCTATAAATAATTTGATATGATTTTAATAAACATACCAATAGGGATTTTAATGGAATTTGAAAGCTGATTCTTGATATGATAAAGAGAAGTGAAGACAAACACAAGCCATCATACACAGCATTGGTCAGTGACCATTACTGCAGTAAAAACTACCAGGAAATGATGGAGCAATTTAATGAATCATGATAAAAAATGGACTCTTCATGTAGGAGAAACATAAAGTTAGAGCCTTTCTTCACAATATAAACAAGACACATTTGTAGAAGATTGCACACATAAACAAAATTTTACCTTTTAGGAGGAGGATACCTGGGGATGTTTAATTTTAAAATAAATTTTTAAGGGGGGCGCCTGGGTGGCTCAGTCGTTAAGCGTCTGCCTTCGGCTCAGGTCATGATCCCAGGGTCCTGGGATGGAGCCCCGCATCGGGCTCCCTGCTCAGCGGGAAGCCTGCTTCTCCCTCTCCCACTCCCCCTGCTTGTGTTCCCTCTCTCGCTGTGTCTGTCTCTGTCAAATAAATAAATAAAATCTTTAAAAAAAAAAAATCTTCAAAATAAAATAAATTTTTAAATTGAAGAATAACACCTCCAGAAAAAGTGCACAAATCATGTATACAGTTCAATGAATGTTTGCAGTGAACCCACTCAGTGTAATGAGCATGAAAATTGAGAAATAAACCTTTACCTAGACATGATGAAACCCTGGTGCACCTTTCACCCATTCCAATCCAACCCCAAGATGACCATTCCTCTCCTGACTTTTAGCCCCACAGATAAGTTTGTGCGTTTTTTGTTTAACTTTGCAGAAATGAAATCATTACAGTATTCTTTTGTGTCTGACTTCTCTTCTTTAACATTATTTTTATGAGGAAAGATGAAAAAATTAAAAGCAGACCAGAGCATCCAGAGCTCCATTAGAATACATATGATCTAACATACATATAAGTGTCGTCCCAGAAAGACAGGAAGAATGGGATGGGAGAAATATGAGAAGAGGGGAAGGTGAATGAAACATAACTGACATCGATCCATAAAGCCCACAGAACCCCAAGCAGGCTAAATATGAAGATAATTCCCTGTATGCCCTTCATGTGCAAGCTGCTGAAAACCAAAGATAGTGATACAGTCTTGAATGTGGCCAAAGCAAAAAGAAACATGCACACAGAGGACAAGATAGGAATGGCAAGAGAGTTCTCAGAAACTGAGCAATCCAGAAAACTGTGAAGTGCTAGAAGTCCCAAAAGAAAAAAGGAATCTATCAACCCGGAATTCTTTATTCAGCAAAATTTTTTTTTTTTTAAGAAAATGAAAGCAATATAAAGACTTTTTCAGATAAACTAAAGCTGAGGGAATTCACAGCATTACAATGTCAAAAGAAGTTTATTTGGGCAGAAAAAAAATGATGCCAAAGGAAACTTCTATCTATAAAAAAGATTAAGAATTAATAAAAGAGGTGGGTAAACCTAAAGCAATTTTTTCTTGATCATTTTGGAAAATACTTGATCTTTAAGCTGAAAATACTAATGCACTGTAGAGTTTATAACATGTACAAATAAAATGTATGGCAAAATACTGGAAAGGTTGGTATAACAGAAACGAAAGGACACTGTTGTAAAGCAGAAACACTTCAGGTAAAGTGATGTCATGTCAACTGGAGATAAGCCTGATAAGGGGGAGATGTTCGTGGCAAACCTTAGAGCAACCATGAAAAAGTGGGACAAAGCGTTTTAGCTAAAAACCCAATAATGGAGGGGAAAAATGGGAAAATAAGTAACCCAAAGCGGACAGGAAAAATTGAGCCAAAAATCAGACAAGATGTGAAACAAATAAAAACACACCATGAAACCAAAAAACCAAATAGTAAGATGGTAGATTTCAACCAAGTCATGTGGATAATTACATCACACTAAATGGTCCACGTGAGGGGTCCACACATATTTTCTCTAAAGGGACAAGTAACAAATGCTTTAGGCTTTGTAGGCCATGCAGTCTCTGTCGAAACTACTTCCCGTCATGCAAAAAGGCCTTCGAGGATACATAAACAAATGTCCACGCCTGTTTTCCAATGAAGCTTTATTTACAACAGGCAGTGATCCTTTGTCTAAACATTCTGTTTAAAAGGCAGAGATTGTCAAATTGCAAGCAAAGAAACAAAAGAAAGCAAAAAGGTAAGACTTAACTATATGTTATCTATAAAAAATACACTTTACATATAAAGGTATGGAGAGATTAGACATGAAAGGACACAAATACTAATCAAAAGCAAGCGGTCCTGAGACTGTTTGGAAAGAAAACGGCTGACCCCGCAGAGAGGAGCAGGGCTGGAGCGGCTGCAGAGGAGGGCAGCTCTGGCTGAGCGGGAGGGGCTGAGGGGAGCACCATCCTGCTTGCGTGCATGTGTGCGTGTACGTGTGCGTGTGTGTGTGCATGCTTATGCACGTGCGCCCTGATGCGGAAGGTCCCAGCTGAGGAGGAGCTGGCTGGAGAGATGTTCACTTAACCACCTGAGCCACAGTTTATCTCTCTTTTTTTAAATAGCCTTACTCTATTTTCTCAAGCATTTTAAGATTCATAGCAGAACTGAGTGTGAGGGACGGAGCGTTCCCGGGTACCGCCTGCCCTGACACATGCTTAGCAGCCCCCACCAGCATGATGCATTTGTGCAATCGATGAGCCAACACTGACGTGCATCACTATCCAGAGTCCTCAGCTGCCTTAGGGTCACTCTTGGTGGTGTACATTCTGTGGGCTTGGATAAATGTATGGTGTCATGGATCTATCACTATGGATCATATGGGGTGATTTCACTGCCCTAAAACCCTCTGTGCCCCACCCCATTCACCCCTCTCCCCCCAACCTCTGACAACCACTGATCCTTTCACTGTCCCCACAGTACTGCCCTTTCCAGAATGTCATAGAGCTGGGATCACACAGACTGTAGTCTTTTCACACGGGGTCCTTTGTCTGAGAGCTACACATCTAAGCCTCCTCCATGTCTCTTCATGGCTTGAAAGCTCGTGTCTTTTTAGGGCTCAATAATATTCCATTATCTAGACGAATTCACACTTTCTTCCCACATAAAATGAGAATAATATCTTCACCCTTGTCAACTTCATGGGTATTTTGTGAAATAAAAGAGGTTAACAATATGAGAGCACTTTGTAACTTCAGACAGAACGGCGTTCTTAGGCCCGTGGGACTGCCACGCGTATGCATCATGGGGCCTTCCCTTGCCCGGATGTCACACTACAGAGAGCAGAGTTCCCTACCAGGGCACCGCTATGTGCTTTGCTTGACTTCAGTCACTCGTGTTTGCAAGGACACACTGCCCTATAAAGACGCCGTCAGCAACATCAACACTGTGCACACCCACGGTGCTTGCCATCACCTCCCGCTGCAGAGGCCCAAACCTACTGCCGCAGCGGCCCTCCAGAGGTCAGCGGTGAACTGTTCCCACAGCATCTACACCCCCGGGCTCCTTTATTCCAGGGTCCATGGTAAGGCTAATCATTAGCACCAAGGTGGTGGTTTCATGCGGAGGCTCCTAAAGGTTGATAGGCCAAGCAGTGCTTTATACAATTAAGATTAACAACGACATGATGCACTAGAAACAATAAAGGCCCCACGGAGTTCTCGGGGCATCCTTGCTCACTTAAAGATGTCTGCAGGCTGTGCTGCATGTGTTCTCAGATACAGCGCGGCAGTGTTGAACGCCAGAACATAAGAAAGCCAGCAGCGCATCTGACCTGCCAACAGGGTCCTTCCCTGAGTTCCAAACAGGGACTTGGCAAGACTTCACTGGAACTGTGTTCGATTGCATCAGGGTCTCTGTCTTCAGAGTCTCCACAGTCTATTCACAATGCCGTTAATTTCGTGCACTAGGGCTGTGATGGATGTCCCTGCTATCAGGGACACTGACGTGACAGTCTGACTGGGGGCCCAGCGGAGACCAGGTGAGGATGTGGGCGCCCACGCTACCGTGTGCAGGATCTGCACCATGGCTAAAGGAGGTGTGAACTCGCAACATCCACTGAAAAAACATCTGCTCTGCATGGTTCACATCCAGAAGTTCCATGTCAGAGTGTTTCAACCAGGACATTTATTTTTTACCTTATAAGAAGGTTTTTGCTCTATGGAACGTTGACTGAGTTAGGTCTCTTGGTGTAAAATTCAGGACTTGAAACTTCAGTGTATTCAGAAAAAGCAGGCACAGTCTCACATATTTATAGACAACATCGGCCTGTCATTTGGTCCTGATTTTGGTAAACAAACATCTCACTGTTTTAATAGAAGCCTAAATGAAAGATAATCACCAAATGTCCTATTTTTTCTTAACTATGGGTTATGAATTAAATTGTGTCCCCCACCGCCCCTCCAAATAAAGGTAGGCCGGAGGCCTAACCTAACCCCCAGTGCTTCACAATATGGCTTTATTTGGAGACAAGGACCTTACAGAAGTAATCAAGTTGAGGTCATTAGGGTGGCCCTAATACCATGTGACTGGTGTCCTTATAAAAGGGAGAAATTCGGACACAGAAATGTGGGATGCAGAGAGGTCTCCATGTGTAGATGAAGGCACAGATCAGGGTGATGTTTCTAGAAGCCAAAAAATACCAGAGTGCCAGCAAAACTCAGAAGCCAGGAAGAGGCCCGGAAAGATCCTTCCTCGCAGCCGCACAGGGAACCAGCCCTGCTGACCCCTCGACCTTGGCCCACCAGCCTCCTGAGCTGGGAGACAACACCCAGCCCGTGGGGCCTCGGGAGCAGTCCTAGCACACACATGCACTGTGCGGGCCTAAGTCACAGGGCGGGAGCCGTGAGGCCGGGCAGCCTGCTTCTGCTGTGTCCCACGGCGACTGCACAGCTCCACGCCATCCACGGGCCACGTTCCTGCCCCACAGCCCTTCCGCAGACTCTTCCCTCTGCCTCGAGGTCCCGAGGGGTGCAGGCTGCCTCTTTGCTACTTATAGAATTTAACGATAGTGACCAGTTCTCTCGATAACCAGCTTGTGGTGGCATCAGCCAGTGAGTAGCTAAAAACTTCACAGATACTTTATCCTTAGCCTTGTTTTCTTCTTCATGTTCTAAATTATCCTAAAATAAAACAAGTGCACCAATACCAATAATCTGTGTTTCCAAAATCTGAAGAAATAAACTTCATCTTAAATCAAGCTGGATGCTGTTATTTTCCTGAAGTGGTTCAGATGAGCCTCGCGTGTTTGTGTGGACTCACTGCTTGGCCCTCTCGCGCTGTCTTTACAAAGCGGTCAGATCTCAGGGCCGATGCTGTTTCTGCAACATGCTCCACGAGGCACGGCTGGTCTGTCTCCTCCGCTCTCCCTTCAAGCCCTGCTCAATATCTACTTTCCTTCCAGGACTTTGTCCCATATGAATCCACATCATGCCAGGCCTTGCTTTCCGTTTCCCTAATGCCCTCGTACACAGCAGATACAGAGACACCGTGGACACGCTTCAGGGTTTTCTCAAAGCTGTGCTTTGCCGTCAAAGTGGTGGCAGCCGCGTGGACGATGTCCACCCACCTGCCAGATGCGGGCTCCCGCACGCGGGACTTAGCGCCGCTCCTTCTCCGCTCCGGGGAGCGCCGGGCGCAGCACTCGGCATGTCCGAGATACTCAAGGCAGTTTTCACGGACAGCACGGAGAAAAAACGGACCAGCTTCACTTCAGCGGTTTTTGTAATTTGGGTCAAACACCCTTTTCCTTTTCGCGACTAAAATGAATACCTGATCTTGAGAAAAGTAAGTCCGTATCATTCCAAATGTGAGATAATGGTTTTTATATACAAAGAAAGATGTTCCAAAGTGCAAACTCCACTCGGATGTCAGAACCTACTAGGCATCATATGGAAGAGAACCCCGCGGGCCCTCCTTGCCTCTGCCACCTTGCTCCCCCTCCTCGAGCGGCTGGGGACAACACAGAGCGTTCTACGCTTCTAATGACTAGTGCTGTTCTCTGGCTCCTCGGCAATGTTATGGAAAGTGCCACCTGGTAGAGATTTTTTTTTAAGCTCACTATAATAGTGGAAAAGAATATCTTTAACCAGCGCCACAGCTATTATGGGGGGGGGGTTCTTTAAGAAATGATCGAATTTGCTCCCTTTCCGGGAGAGTTACAGCAATGGCAGCGCAGGGGGATGCCTGGGTTTGGTCTGGAACCGTTTCCCTATATAGCACAGTTGGGTCTGGGGATGCCATGAAGGAAGCGATAGGACAAGAGGTGACAGGGTGGCGTCCAGGGGAAGGAAGCACAGAGAGAGCCAAGATGAGGCGGGTGGGCGTATCCAGGAGAGGGGAAAGCAAGGGAGGCGGAAGGGAACGCTTCCTTTGTTTCTGTTTTGGTAACGTTCCAAATTACATGGCTATTTTTAAATTCATTAACATCAGATAAAGACTTGACCTCAATACCACAAGAAATCAATTCTA
>NW_027996446.1:0-1017 GCF_054177405.1 Leptonychotes weddellii
TACACATTCTTCTCTAGTGCCCACAGAACATTCTCCAGAATAGATCACATCCTAGGTCACAAATCAGGTCTCAACCAGTACCAAAAGATTAGGATCATTTCCTGCATATTTTCAGACCACAATGCTTTGAAACTAGAACTCAATCACGAGAGTAAAGTCAGAAAGAACTCAAATACATGGAGGCTAAAAAGCATCTTACTAAAGAATGAATGGGTCAACCAGGAAATTAAAGCAGAATTAAAAAATTCATGGAAACCAATGAAAATGAAAACACAGCTGTTAAAAATCTTTCGGAAACAGCAAAGGCAGTCCTAAGAGGAAAGTATATAGCAATACAAGCCTTTCTCAAGAAATAAGAAAGATCTCAAATACACAACCTAACCGTGCACCTAAAAGAGCTGGAGAAAGAACAGCAAATAAAGCCTAAAACCAGCAGGAGAAGAGAAATAATAAAGATCAGAGCAGAAATCAGTGAAATAGAAACAAAAAGAAGAGTAGAACAGATCAACGGAACTAGGAGGTGGTTCTTTGAAAGAATTAATAAGATTGATAAATCCCTGGCCAGACTTATCAAAAAGAAAAGAGAAATGACACAGATAAATAAAATCATAAATGAAAGAGGAGAGATCACAACCAACACCAAAGAAATACAAACAATTATAAGAACATATTATGAGTGGGGCACCAGGGTGGCTTAGTCGTTAAGCGTCTGCCTTCAGCTCAGGTCATGATCTCAGGGTCCTGGGATCAAGCCCCACATCAGGCTCCCTGATCATCAGGATGCCTGCTTCTCCCTCTCTCACTCCCCCTGCTTGTGTTCACTCTCTTGCTGTGTCTCTCTGTCAAATAAATAAATAAAATTAAAAAAAAAAAAGAACATATTTTGAGCAACTATATGCCAGCAAATGAGATAAACTGGAAGAAATGGATGCATTCCTAGAGATGTATAAACTACTAAAACTGAACCAGGAAGAAATAGAAAACCTGAACAGACCGGTAACCACTAAGGAAATTGAA
>NW_027996447.1:0-200 GCF_054177405.1 Leptonychotes weddellii
TGATGAGATCTTTTTTTGTGTGTGTGTGTGTTTATTTTATTTTATTTTATTTATTTATTTATTTATTTTTATTCTTATGTAATGTATGGAGATACATTACATCATTAGTTCTAGATGAAGTGTTCCATGATTCATTGTTCGTGCACAACACCCAGTGCTCCATGCAGAACGTGCCCTCCTCAATACCCACCACCAGGCCA
>NW_027996448.1:0-200 GCF_054177405.1 Leptonychotes weddellii
GCTATTCCTTATGTTCCACAAATAAGTGAAACCATATGATAATTGACTTTCTCTGCTTGACTTATTTCACTTAGCATAATCTCCTCCAGTCCCATCCATGTTGATGTAAAAGTTGGGTATTCATCCTTTCTGATGGCTGAGTAATATTCCATTGTATATATGGACCACATCTTCTTTATCCATTCATCTGTTGAAGGGCA
>NW_027996449.1:0-200 GCF_054177405.1 Leptonychotes weddellii
GAGAAGAGAGAAAAACTGGACATAAAAGTATAAGGAACAGAAAACACAGGAAACTTTAGTGTTGGTGGTGACCCGTTACACTGCTGTCCCCCAGTGATCACATCTCCCTGTATTTGCCCTTGTGTAGTCCTCGCTCTTTGAACTGGAATAGGGCCCGTGACTCATTCTGACGGACTAGAAATGGTGGAGTGATGCTGTAC
>NW_027996450.1:0-200 GCF_054177405.1 Leptonychotes weddellii
TGGGTGGCTCAGTTGGTTAAGCGACTGCCTTCGGCTCAGGTCATGATCCCAGGGTCCTGGGATCGAGTCCCACATCGGGCTCCCGGCTCAGCAGGAAGCCTGCTTCTCCCTCTCCCACTCCCCCTGCTTGTGTTCCTGCTCTCGCTGTCTCTGTCTCTGTCAAATAAATAAATAAAATCTTTAAAAAAAAAAAAAAAAAA
>NW_027996451.1:0-200 GCF_054177405.1 Leptonychotes weddellii
GCCTGGGTGGCTCAGTTGGTTAAGCGACTGCCTTCGGCTCAGGTCATGATCCTGGAGTCCCTGGATCGAGTCCCGCATCGGGCTCCCTGCTCGGCGGGGAGTCTGCTTCTCCCTCTCCCACTCCCCCTGCTTGTGTTCCCTCTCTCGCTGTGTCTTTCTCTGTCAAATAAATAAATAAAATCTTTAAAAAAAAAAAAAAA
>NW_027996452.1:0-200 GCF_054177405.1 Leptonychotes weddellii
CGGGGCGCCTGGGTGGCTCAGTTGGTTGGGCGACTGCCTTCGGCTCAGGTCATGGTCCTGGAGTCCCGGGATCGAGTCCCGCATCGGGCTCCCTGCTCAGCGGGGAGTCTGCTTCTCCCTCTGACCCTCCTCCCTCTCCTGCTCTCTGTCTCTCATTCTCTCTCTCTCAAATAAATAAATAAAATCTTAAAAAAAAAAAA
>NW_027996453.1:0-200 GCF_054177405.1 Leptonychotes weddellii
GGGGGCGCCTGGGTGGCTCAGTCGTTAAGCGTCTGCCTTCGGCTCGGGTCATGATCCCAGAGTCCTGGGATCGAGCCCCGCATCAGGCTCCCTGCTCAGCGGGAGGCCTGCTTCTCCCTCTCCCACTCCCCCTGCTTGTGTTCCCTCTCTCGCTGTCTCTCTCTCTATCAAATAAATAAATAAAATCTTTAAAAAAAAAA
>NW_027996454.1:0-200 GCF_054177405.1 Leptonychotes weddellii
CTTATGTTAATCCCCATACATTACATCATTAGTTCTAGATGAAGTGTTCCATGATTCATTGTTCGTGCACAACACCCAGTGCTCCATGCAGAACGTGCCCTCCTCAATACCCACCACCAGGCCAACCCATCCTCCCACCCCCCTCCCCTCTAGAACCCTCAGTTTGTTTTTCAGAGTCCATCGTCTCTCATGGTTCGTCC
>NW_027996455.1:0-200 GCF_054177405.1 Leptonychotes weddellii
ACTCTGAAAAACAAACTGAGGGTTCTAGAGGGGAGGGGGGTGGGAGGATGGGTTGGCCTGGTGGTGGGTATTGAGGAGGGCACGTTCTGCATGGAGCACTGGGTGTTGTGCACGAACAATGAATCATGGAACACTTCATCTAGAACTAATGATGTAATGTATGGGGATTAACATAAGAATAAAAAAATAAATAAATAAAT
>NW_027996456.1:0-200 GCF_054177405.1 Leptonychotes weddellii
GGGCGCCTGGGTGGCTCAGTTGGTTAAGCGACTGCCTTCGGCTCAGGTCATGATCCTGGAGTCCCAGGATCGAGTCCCGCATCGGGCTCCCTGCTCGGCAGGGAGTCTGCTTCTCCCTCTGACCCTCCTCCCTCTCATGCTCTCTGTATCTCATTCTCTCTGTCTCAAATAAATAAATAAAATCTTTAAAAAAAAAAAAA
>NW_027996457.1:0-1017 GCF_054177405.1 Leptonychotes weddellii
CTGGGCATGGAGCCTGTTTAAGATTCTCTCTCTGCTTCTGTCCCTTCCTCCCCCAACCCGCTCATGCTCTCGCTTTCTCTCAAAAAACAGAAACAAAACAAAAAAGTTTATTTAAAGCAATCTGCATCATATTTTTCAAAGAAGAAGAAACAACAGAGACTATATTTATTTAGCACTATTGTTTTATTAAAACTATTCCTAGAGGCGAGGATCTCCACTATTTATTTGCGGAGGCTTATGATTTTTTTAATATTTTTTTTTCTGGTTCAGAGAAAAATAATCAAAAGAAGACAGCAACTTCTTTAACTTATTATTCATGCATCTCATAAATTTAATCTTCTAAATTTTCTGGTATTTGTATACAAAGAACACTTTATATAGGAAATTTTAGGAACTGTGTGTTTTGGGCATGCTTTCCACTATCAACCACGAATTTCAATAGAAAATAAATATCACGGGCGCCTGGGTGGCTCAGTCGTTAAGCATCTGCCTTCGGCTCAGGTCATGATCCCAGGGTCCTGGGATCGAGTCCCACATTGGGCTCCCTGCTCGGCGGGAAGCCTGCTTCTCCCTCTCCCACTCCCCCTGCTTGTGTTCCTGCTCTCGCTCTCTCTCTCTCTGTCAAATAAGTAAATAAAATCTTAAAAAAAAAAAAAAGAAAAGAAATATCATTGTATTGAAAACTTCACTTAAATAGTTTCTATTACAGAACATTCTCAATTAAATTTTAGGATTTTTTTTTCTTTTTAAACCCTGCAGCTAACTTACTTTCAAAATTTAAATAGTTGTGGAAGAAAAATGTATACAGAGATGGCTTGATAGCAAATATGGAAATTAAAATGCTTATATAATAATTTCAAGATACTTAATGCTTAAAATAAGACCATGCATATGTAGTTTGGGCAGAAAATACAGCACATGCTACATGTAAGGTGCTATGCTGTGGGCTAGAAATTTAATAATTAATGCATATGCTCTGGACACAGTTGAGATTTTCTGCGAGAAAAGGTGTATTCA
>NW_027996458.1:0-200 GCF_054177405.1 Leptonychotes weddellii
TGGGGCGCCTGGGTGGCTCAGTTGGTTAAGCGTCTGCCTTCGGCTCAGGTCATGATCCCAGGGTCCTGGGATCGAGCCCCGCATCGGGCTCCCTGCTCCGCGGGAAGCCTGCTTCTCCCTCTTCCACTCCCCCTACTTGTGTTCCCTCTCTCGCTGTGTCTCTCTCTGTCAAATAAATAAATAAAATCTTAAAAAAAAAA
>NW_027996459.1:0-200 GCF_054177405.1 Leptonychotes weddellii
GCGCCTGGGTGGCTCAGTTGGTTAAGCGACTGCCTTCGGCTCAGGTCATGATCCTGGAGTCCCTGGATCGAGTCCCGCATCGGGCTCCCTGCTCGGCGGGGAGTCTGCTTCTCCCTCTGACCCTCCTCCCTCTCATGCTCTCTGTCTCTCATTCTCTCTCACACAAATAAATAAATAAAATCTTTAAAAAAAAAAAAAAA
>NW_027996460.1:0-200 GCF_054177405.1 Leptonychotes weddellii
AAGGGGGGCGGAGCAAGATGGCGGAGGAGTAGGAGACCTGGATTTCGTCTCCTCTCAGGAATTCAGCTGGATAGGGATCAAACCATTCTGAACACCTACAAACTCAACAGGAGATCGAAGAAAGGAATAGCAACAACTCTCTGAACAGAAAAGCGACCACTTTCTGGAAGGTAGGACGTGCGGAGAAGTGAATCCGAGGC
>NW_027996461.1:0-200 GCF_054177405.1 Leptonychotes weddellii
ATCGGGCGCCTGGGTGGCTCAGTTGGTTAAGCGACTGCCTTCGGCTCAGGTCATGATCCTGGAGTCCCGGGATCGAGTCCCGCATCGGGCTCCCTGCTCGGCAGGGAGTCTGCTTCTCCCTCTGACCCTCCTCCCTCTCATGCTCTCTGTCTCTCATTCTGTCTGTCTCAAATAAATAAATAAAATCTTTAAAAAAAAAA
>NW_027996462.1:0-200 GCF_054177405.1 Leptonychotes weddellii
GGGGCGCCTGGGTGGCTCAGTCGGTTAAGCGACTGCCTTCGGCTCAGGTCATGATCCTGGAGTCCCGGGATCGAGTCCCGCATCGGGCTCCCTGCTCAGCGGGGAGTCTGCTTCTCCCTCTGACCCTCCTCCCTCTCGTGCTCTCTGTCTCTCATTCTCTCTCTCACAAATAAATAAATAAAATCTTTAAAAAAAAAAAA
>NW_027996463.1:0-200 GCF_054177405.1 Leptonychotes weddellii
AGTACCACAGTGTGTGTAGACTGGGAACTCAGTAGATGAACAAAGGGAAGTGGGGTTGGAGCAGAAAAACCTTCATTCGGGGAATCTTCGTGTGTACTGAAGGATGAACCTTACCCACAGAGAGGTGTGCCCTTTGCCCTTAGCACTGGGAAATGATCTCTAGGCCCCCACCTAGGATGTCAAGGGTCCTAGAACAATAG
>NW_027996464.1:0-200 GCF_054177405.1 Leptonychotes weddellii
GGTACCACAGTGTGTGTAGACTGGGAACTCAGTAGATGAACAAAGGGAAGTGGGGTTGGAGCAGAAAAACCTTCATTCGGGGAATCTTCGTGTGTACTGAAGGATGAACCTTACCCACAGAGAGGTGTGCCCTTTGCCCTTAGCACTGGGAAATGATCTCTAGGCCCCCACCTAGGATGTCAAGGGTCCTAGAACAATAA
>NW_027996465.1:0-200 GCF_054177405.1 Leptonychotes weddellii
GAGGGGCGCCTGGGTGGCTCAGTTGGTTAAGCAACTGCCTTCAGCTCAGGTCATGATCCCAGGGTCCTGGGATCGAGTCCCGCATCGGGCTCCCTGCTCTGCGGGGAGCCTGCTTCTCCCTCTCCCACTCCCCCTGCTTGTGTTCCCTCTCTCGCTGTGTCTCTCTCTGTCAAATAAATAAATAAAATCTTTAAAAAAAA
>NW_027996466.1:0-200 GCF_054177405.1 Leptonychotes weddellii
AGGGCGCCTGGGTGGCTCAGTTGGTTAAGCGACTGCCTTCGGCTCAGGTCATGATCCTGGAGTCCCGGGATCGAGTCCCGCATCGGGCTCCCTGCTCGGCAGGGAGTCTGCTTCTCCCTCTGACCCTCCTCCCTCTCATGCTCTCTGTCTCTCATTCTCTCTCTCAAAATAAATAAATAAAAAAAATCTTTAAAAAAAAA
>NW_027996467.1:0-200 GCF_054177405.1 Leptonychotes weddellii
CTTTTTTTTTTTTTTAAAGATTTTATTTATTTATTTGAGAGAGAGAGAATGAGAGAGAACACATGAGAGGGGATAGGGTCAGAGGGCAAAGCAGACTCCCTGCCGAGCAGGGAGCCCGATGCGGGACTCGATCCAGGGACTCCAGGATCATGACCTGAGCCGAAGGCAGTCGCTTAACCAACTGAGCCACCCAGGCGCCC
>NW_027996468.1:0-1017 GCF_054177405.1 Leptonychotes weddellii
AAGAAAGGAATAGCAGCAACTCTCTGAACAGAAAAGCGACCACTTTCTGGAAGGTAGGACGGGCGGAGAAGTGAATCCGAGGCGATATTCGGAGAATAGACGGCGGGGGAGGGGGCCTCCGTGGGCCCCTTCTGGCAAGTGATAGAGCCGCAGAGCACAAAATCGGAACTTTTAGAAGTCAGCTCCGCTGAGGGACGTCGCTCCAGTGGCTAAGCGGGGGGTGGAACACTCGCTGGGACAGTGTGGTCTCAGGACCCTCGGGGTCACAGAAAGACCGGGGGTGCCTGAGTGCAGCAGAGCTCCCAGGTATCGGAGCGGGGAAGCCCGCTGCAGAGACGGAGCCGAGGCGCGGGCTCTCAGCTCGGGGTTGCCATAAACTGTGATCCGCAGCACAGTCAGGCCACTGTTCCTCCAGCAGGGACCCAACAAGTGGCAGATCCGGGGAGACTCCCCTTCCTCCCTGGGGAGGAGCAGCGCGGGAGCACAGCGCAGGGATCTGCTGGGTTTGAAGACTCCACATGGGGGTCGGGTGCCAGAGATAAAAAACGCTTGGTCACAGGCCAGGTGAGCACGGAGTGCGGCGGGAGGCCGGGGAGACTGGAGTGACTGACTGCTTTTCTCTGGGGGCGCACTGAGGAGTGGGGCCCGAGTTCTCGGCTCCTCCAGGACCGAGATTGGGAGGCCCCCATTTTCACTCTCTGCCTCCAAAGCTGTACAGAAAGCTTGCAGAGAACAAAAGCTCCCGAGAGCAAACCTGAGCAGATTACTTAGCCCTAACCGGGCAAGGGCAGGGCAATTCCACCTCTGGCAAAGACATTTGGGAACCACGGCAACAGGCCCCTCCCCCAGAAGATCAGCGAGAACAGCCAGCCAAGACCAAGTTTACCGATCAATGAGAATGGCAGAACTCCAGCGCTAGGGGAATACTGCACATAGAATTCATGGGTTTTTTACCATGATTCTTTAGTCTTTCAAAGTTAATTTTTTAAATTTTCTCTTTTTTCTTTTTCTTTCTTT
>NW_027996469.1:0-200 GCF_054177405.1 Leptonychotes weddellii
CCTGGGTGGCTCAGTTGGTTAAGCGACTGCCTTCGGCTCAGGTCATGATCCTGGAGTCCCGGGATCGAGTCCCGCATCGGGCTCCCTGCTCGGCAGGGAGTCTGCTTCTCCCTCTCCTGCTCCCCCCTCTTGTGCTCTTTCTCTCTCTCACTCTCTCTCTCAAATAAATAAATAAAATCTTTAAAAAAAAAAAAAAAAGA
>NW_027996470.1:0-200 GCF_054177405.1 Leptonychotes weddellii
GAGGGCGCCTGGGTGGCTCAGTTGGTTAAGCGACTGCCTTCGGCTCAGGTCATGATCCTGGAGTCCCGGGATCGAGTCCCGCATCGGGCTCCCTGCTCGGCAGGGAGTCTGCTTCTCCCTCTGACCCTCCTCCCTCTCATGCTCTCTGTCTCTCATTCTCTCTCTCTCAAATAAATAAATAAAATCTTTAAAAAAAAAAA
>NW_027996471.1:0-200 GCF_054177405.1 Leptonychotes weddellii
GCCTGGGTGGCTCAGTTGGTTAAGCGACTGCCTTCGGCTCAGGTCATGATCCTGGAGTCCCGGGATCGAGTCCCGCATCGGGCTCCCTGCTCGGCGGGGAGCCTGCTTCTCCCTCTGACCCTCCCCCTCTCATGTGCTCTCTGTCTCTCTCATTCTCTCTGTCTCAAATAAATAAATAAAATCTTTAAAAAAAAAAAAAA
>NW_027996472.1:0-200 GCF_054177405.1 Leptonychotes weddellii
AAAAAAAGAAACTTTCCTGGTTGTATGAAGCTAGGCAAGCCTTTGGGGCCACTCCTGAGTGGGTCTTCCCCTCTCAGTGAGCATGGGCCTCTGGGCTAACCTGACTCATCTCTCCCAGGTGTTCACAAGGGTCACAGATGCAGTGCAGAGTGCCCTTACAACCCTCATGGGATTCGGGAGCCTCCCAGGGAACATCCTCG
>NW_027996473.1:0-200 GCF_054177405.1 Leptonychotes weddellii
GAAAAAAGAAACTTTCCTGGTTGTATGAAGCTAGGCAAGCCTTTGGGGCCACTCCTGAGTGGGTCTTCCCCTCTCAGTGAGCATGGGCCTCTGGGCTAACCTGACTCATCTCTCCCAGGTGTTCACAAGGGTCACAGATGCAGTGCAGAGTGCCCTTACAACCCTCATGGGATTCGGGAGCCTCCCAGGGAACATCCTCA
>NW_027996474.1:0-200 GCF_054177405.1 Leptonychotes weddellii
CCTGGGTGGCTCAGTTGGTTAAGCGACTGCCTTCGGCTCAGGTCATGATCCTGGAGTCCCGGGATCGAGTCCCGCATCGGGCTCCCTGCTCGGCAGGGAGTCTGCTTCTCCCTCTGACCCTCCTCCCTCTCATGCTCTCTGTCTCTCATTCTCTCTCTCTCAAATAAATAAATAAAATCTTTAAAAAAAAAAAAAAAGAA
>NW_027996475.1:0-200 GCF_054177405.1 Leptonychotes weddellii
GGGCGCCTGGGTGGCTCAGTTGGTTAAGCGACTGCCTTCGGCTCAGGTCATGATCCTGGAGTCCCGGGATCGAGTCCCGCATCGGGCTCCCTGCTCGGCAGGGAGTCTGCTTCTCCCTCTGACCCTCCTCCCTCTCATGCTCTCTGTATCTCATTCTCTCTGTCTCAAATAAATAAATAAAATCTTTAAAAAAAAAAATA
>NW_027996476.1:0-200 GCF_054177405.1 Leptonychotes weddellii
ATTTTTTTTTTTTAAAGATTTTATTTATTTATTTGAGAGAGAGGATGAGAGGAGAGAGAGAGCACATGAGAGGGGGGAGGGTCAGAGGGAGAAGCAGACTCCCTGCCGAGCAGGGAGCCCGATGCGGGACTCGATCCAGGGACTCCAGGATCATGACCTGAGCCGAAGGCAGTCGCTTAACCAACTGAGCCACCCAGGCG
>NW_027996477.1:0-200 GCF_054177405.1 Leptonychotes weddellii
GAATATTATTCTCAATGGGGAAAAACTGAGAGCTTTCCCCCTAAGGTCAGGAACGCGGCAGGGATGTCCACTATCACCACTGCTATTCAACATAGTATTGGAAGTCCTAGCCACAGCAATCAGACAACAAAAAGAAATCAAAGGCATCCAAATTGGCAAAGAAGAAGTCAAACTCTCACTCTTTGCAGATGATATGATAC
>NW_027996478.1:0-200 GCF_054177405.1 Leptonychotes weddellii
GCGCCTGGGTGGCTCAGTTGGTTAAGCGACTGCCTTCGGCTCAGGTCATGATCCTGGAGTCCCGGGATCGAGTCCCGCATCGGGCTCCCTGCTCGGCAGGGAGCCTGCTTCTGCCTCTGACCCTCCCCCCTCTCATGTGCTCTCTCTTTCTCATTCTCTCTGTCTCAAATAAATAAATAAAATCTTTAAAAAAAAAAAAA
>NW_027996479.1:0-1017 GCF_054177405.1 Leptonychotes weddellii
CTTGGCAGTCCTACCTCCAGCAAGACCGGGACCTGGAAGGCAGGCCGCCTCTGCCCCCGGCCCCCGGGGGGCCTGCTTGTCCTGAGGCCTCTGCTCTCCTCCTGGGGACACTGGGGAGCCCAAAGGGAAGAAATGCTGTTCTTGAAAATGCCTTCAGTGGTTCTGGAACAGTTCACAAAGGCCATTCATACCTCACAGAATTGCTTTCTTTGCTAGGAAGGAAGAGGATGCGGGACACCTAGAAAACTTTGGTTCTTGTGCTCCAGGGAGGTATCGCTAAGTTTTTCATTTCTCCACTTCATCCCTTGCTTCTATCCCCGGGCCTATTAGCTCAGTCTAATTCCAGAGTGAAAATAAAAGTTGTGCAGAAAAGTCTGAGCAAAGTCACTTGCAAAGACAAAAAACCATGAATATCCTTGTTCCCACAGATTCAATCACTAGTGCAAGACCTAAGGAGTTTCCGAAATTTAAATCAGACTGCACAATTAATGACCAGAAACTCCAATTTCATGTTAATTAGTTTTAATTAAAAATTTTCCCTCTGCTTATCTACAAGGGCTTATTGTCAGCATCCCAGCAATCTCATCTTGGAATTCCTTGCATCATACGCTTTACCTTTGCAGTTGAACAATAAAACAATTCTCTGAACAGCACCTGAGTGGCCCATTTGGGACAAGGAGAAAGCAGGTAAGAAGGCAAGAAGAGGGATACAAAAGCACATGTTGTAAGCTACACAGGAAGTCGATACCCAAACGGCAAGAAAGTCCTTTCAGATTACCCAGGCGTTAGCCAAATTTCCCATCCTAACACAACATAAGACATGTACCCATACTTCCCAAGGTGATCACTGCAATGTGATGGGAGTGTCAGAAATCAAGGAAAGGGAAGGTCATAAAGGAAACTGCTTCCATGCCATCTATCAAGCTCTACTGTCCCGCCCTCCAAGGAAATATGGGAGGGAAGAATCTGTTTCTGGCCATCTGGGTAGCGGAGAGCTGCCTGGCAGCATAAAAGGAC
>NW_027996480.1:0-200 GCF_054177405.1 Leptonychotes weddellii
TGGGGCGCCTGGGTGGCTCAGTTGGTTAAGCGACTGCCTTCGGCTCAGGTCATGATCCTGGAGTCCCGGGATCGAGTCCCGCATCGGGCTCCCTGCTCGGCGGGGAGTCTGCTTCTCCCTCTGACCCTCCTCCCTCTCATGCTCTCTGTCTCTCATTCTCTCTGTCTCAAATAAATAAATAAAATCTTAAAAAAAAAAAA
>NW_027996481.1:0-200 GCF_054177405.1 Leptonychotes weddellii
GCGGGCGCCTGGGTGGCTCAGTTGGTTAAGCGACTGCCTTCGGCTCAGGTCATGATCCTGGAGTCCCGGGATCGAGTCCCGCATCGGGCTCCCTGCTCGGCAGGGAGTCTGCTTCTCCCTCTGACCCTCCTCCCTCTCATGCTCTCTGTCTCTCATTCTCTCTCTCTCAAATAAATAAATAAAATCTTTAAAAAAAAAAA
>NW_027996482.1:0-200 GCF_054177405.1 Leptonychotes weddellii
AAAACAAACTGAGGGTTCTAGAGGGGAGGGGGGTGGGAGGATGGGTTGGCCTGGTGGTGGGTGTTGAGGAGGGCACGTTCTGCATGGAGCACTGGGTGTTGTGCACGAACAATGAATCATGGAACACTTCATCTAGAACTAATGATGTAATGTATGGGGATTAACATAAGAATAAAAAAAAAATTCAAAAAAAAAAAAAT
>NW_027996483.1:0-200 GCF_054177405.1 Leptonychotes weddellii
ATCTTTTTTTTTTTTTTTAAAGATTTTATTTATTTATTTGAGAGAGAGAGAATGAGAGACAGAGAGCATGAGAGGGAGGAGGGTCAGAGGGAGAAGCAGACTCCCTGCCGAGCAGGGAGCCCGATGCGGGACTCGATCCAGGGACTCCAGGATCATGACCTGAGCCGAAGGCAGTCGCTTAACCAACTGAGCCACCCAGG
>NW_027996484.1:0-200 GCF_054177405.1 Leptonychotes weddellii
ATTTTTTTTTTTTTTAAGATTTTATTTATTTGCAAGAGAGAGAATGAGAGACAGAGAGCATGAGAGGGAGGAGGGTCAGAGGGAGAAGCAGACTCCCTGCTGAGCAGGGAGCCCGATGCGGGACTCGATCCCGGGACTCCAGGATCATGACCTGAGCCGAAGGCAGTCGCTTAACCAACTGAGCCACCCAGGCGCCCCTG
>NW_027996485.1:0-200 GCF_054177405.1 Leptonychotes weddellii
GAGGGGCGCCTGGGTGGCTCAGTTGGTTAAGCGACTGCCTTCGGCTCAGGTCATGATCCTGGAGTCCCGGGATCGAGTCCCGCATCGGGCTCCCTGCTCAGCAGGGAGTCTGCTTCTCCCTCTGACCCTCCTCCCTCTCATGCTCTCTGTCTCTCATTCTCTCTCTTGCAAATAAATAAAATCTTAAAAAAAAAAAAAAA
>NW_027996486.1:0-200 GCF_054177405.1 Leptonychotes weddellii
AGTGTTCCATGATTCATTGTTTGTGCATAACACCCAGTGCTCCATGCAGAACGTGCCCTCCTCAATACCCATCACCAGGCTAACCCATCCTCCCACCCCCCTCCCCTCTAGAACCCTCAGTTTGTTTTTCAGAGTCCATCATCTCTCATGGTTCGTCTACCCCTCCGATTTCCCCCCCTTCATTCTTCCCCTCCTGCTAC
>NW_027996487.1:0-200 GCF_054177405.1 Leptonychotes weddellii
AGGGGCGCCTGGGTGGCTCAGATGGTTAAGCGTCTGCCTTCGGCTCAGGTCATGATCTCAGGGTCCTGGGATCGAGTCCCGCATCGGGTTCCCTGCTCAGTGCAGAGCCTGCTTCTCCCTCTCCCTCTGCCACTCCCTCTGCTTGTGCTCTTCTGTCTATCTCTCTGTCAAATAAATAAATAAAATCTTTAAAAAAAAAA
>NW_027996488.1:0-200 GCF_054177405.1 Leptonychotes weddellii
GGGCGCCTGGGTGGCTCAGTTGGTTAAGCGACTGCCTTCAGCTCAGGTCATGATCCCAGGGTCCTGGGATCGAGTCCCGCATCGGGCTCCCTGCTCTGCAGGGAGCCTGCTTCTCCCTCTCCCCCTCCCCCTGCTTGTGTTCCCTCTCTCGCTGTGTCTCTCTCTGTCAAATAAATAAATAAAATCTTTAAAAAAAAAAA
>NW_027996489.1:0-200 GCF_054177405.1 Leptonychotes weddellii
GGCGGGAAGCCTGCTTCTCCCTCTCCCACTCCTCCTGCTTGTGTTCCCTCTCTCGCTGTGTCTCTCTCTGTCAAATAAATAAATAAAAACCTTAAAAAAAAACACAAAAAAACTAACCTACATAAGGACCTAAGTCCTTGAGATGGATGTAAATATGTAGAGAAAGGAATTCAGTGTACCAGGAATTTTTTTTTTTTTTA
>NW_027996490.1:0-200 GCF_054177405.1 Leptonychotes weddellii
GGGGCGCCTGGGTGGCTCAGTCGGTTGAGCGACTGCCTTCGGCTCAGGTCATGATCCCGGAGTCCTGGGATCGAGCCCCACATCGGGTTCCCGGCTCAGCGGGGAGCCTGTTTCTCCCTCTGACCTTCCCCCCTCTCATGCTGTTTCTCTCTCGCTCGCTCTCTAATAAATAAATAAATAAAATCTTTAAAAAAAAAAAA
>NW_027996491.1:0-200 GCF_054177405.1 Leptonychotes weddellii
AGCTGTTTCTCCATATAAAGTGTTTAGGAATTCATGGTGATGCTCCAAGGTAAAGGAAATATATCAAAATAAGAAATGCACCTGCATTTCTCAGCAGTATAGAAATTGCACTGGAAATGACTCAGCAATTCCTAGATGAAAACTTGAGAGAGCATTAATTTGAAAAATGGATTTTTCCATTGCTTGGGCTGTGGTGCAAG
>NW_027996492.1:0-200 GCF_054177405.1 Leptonychotes weddellii
GGCTGTTTCTCCATATAAAGTGTTTAGGAATTCATGGTGATGCTCCAAGGTAAAGGAAATATATCAAAATAAGAAATGCACCTGCATTTCTCAGCAGTATAGAAATTGCACTGGAAATGACTCAGCAATTCCTAGATGAAAACTTGAGAGAGCATTAATTTGAAAAATGGATTTTTCCATTGCTTGGGCTGTGGTGCAAA
>NW_027996493.1:0-200 GCF_054177405.1 Leptonychotes weddellii
GGGGCGCCTGGGTGGCTCAGTCGTTAAGCGTCTGCCTTCGGCTCAGGTCATGATCCCAGGTCCTGGGATCGAGCCCCGCATCGGGCTCCCTGCTCCGCGGGAAGCCTGCTTCTCCCTCTCCCACTCCCCCTGCTTGTGTTCCCTCTTCGCTGTCTCTCTCTCTCTGTCAAATAAATAAATAAAATCTTTAAAAAAAAAAA
>NW_027996494.1:0-200 GCF_054177405.1 Leptonychotes weddellii
GCGCCTGGGTGGCTCAGTTGGTTAAGCGACTGCCTTCAGCTCAGGTCATGATCCCAGGGTCCTGGGATCGAGTCCCGCATCGGGCTCCCTGCTCTGCGGGGAGCCTGCTTCTCCCTCTCCCACTCCCCCTGCTTGTGTTCCCTCTCTCGCTGTGTCTCTCTCTGTCAAATAAATAAATAAAATCTTTAAAAAAATAAAAA
>NW_027996495.1:0-200 GCF_054177405.1 Leptonychotes weddellii
CTTTTTTTTTTTTTTAAAGATTTTATTTATTTGACAGAGAGACACACAGCGAGAGAGGGAACACAAGCAGGGGGAGTGGGAGAGGGAGAAGCAGGCTCCCCACTGAGCAGGGAGCCCGATGTGGGGCTCGATCCCAGGACCCTGGGACCATGACCTGAGCCGAAGGCAGACGCTTAACGACTGAGCCACCCAAGCGCCCC
>NW_027996496.1:0-200 GCF_054177405.1 Leptonychotes weddellii
AAAATGGGTTCTCAGGAGGATATTTTGGACTTTGTGAGAATTGACCCAGCTGGGCTTGAAATCTGTAGTTTCTTGGTTTTGTAGAGTTCTAAACCAATAGGTATCCTTAGGATACAAAGATAACCCTCTTACTTAAATCTAAAAAGTGCTGTTTTCCTAGCCATGATGACAAGTTGAATAAAAACATCTACCATATACTA
>NW_027996497.1:0-200 GCF_054177405.1 Leptonychotes weddellii
AAATCACCAGACACTTAACCAACTGGGCCACCCCTGTTTTCATATTTTTAATTTCCAAGAGTCCCTTTTTTTCTGTTTTCTGAATGATAACTTAAAAAAAGCTCTTCTTGGGCGCCTGGGTGGCTCAGTCGTTAAGCGTCTGCCTTCGGCTCAGGTCATGATCCCAGGGTCCTGGGATCAAGCCCCACATCGGGCTCCCT
>NW_027996498.1:0-200 GCF_054177405.1 Leptonychotes weddellii
AAAAAAAAAAACTAATAAATGTGAATTTTTCAAAGTTGTAAACAGAAAACAATACTTTTCCTTTAGGACAACCAAAGTCAAGAAACTGAGCCTGTGAGCTAATTTCAAACTACAAACCATAGAAATGCAAGTCCAACCATCTTGTGTAATTGGAGCCAAATTCTTCCACCCCATTGTACTGCAAAGAATAAGTCTAGTTA